>NW_010292503.1:0-16500 GCF_000700745.2 Antrostomus carolinensis | reverse complement strand
CTAAGCCCCCCCCGGCAGTGCTGCCTCCAGTGCTGGGGCCACCAACAGCACAAGGACATGGAGCTACGGGAGCCAGTGCAGAGGAGGCCACCAGGATGATGCGAGGGCTGGAGCAGCTCTGCTGTGAGGACAGGCTGAGAGAGTTGGGGCTGTTCATGCTGGAGAAGAGAAGGCTCCAGGGAGACCGTCTAGCAGCCTTCCCATACCTGAAGGGGCCTAGAAGAAAGATGGGGACAGACGACTTAGCAGGACCTGTCACAACAGGAGGACTAAAAGACAGTAGTTTTGGACTAGTTGTAAGGAAGAAATGTTTTCACCACCAGGGTGGTGAAACCCTGGCCCAGGTTGCCCAGAGAGGTGGTAGAAACATTCAAGGTCAGGTTGGACAAGGCTCTGAGCAACCTGATCTGGTTGAAGATGTCCCTGCTCACTGCAGGGGGGTTGGACTAGATGGCCTTGAAAGTTCCCTTCCTACCCAAACCATTCTATGGTTCTATAATAGACAGGGGTTTTGCGGCCAGACTGAAATCTCATTTGGGACTTCCCCATCTCCACAGGCACAGGCAGTCCTCCAAAAACATGCACTTCTGCTTTATGTGACACAGGTGTGGTTTCACAGTCTGCAGCCCTCAAAAAAAACCCAACCCTAAAACAAAACAAAAAAACCCCAGTCTATGCCACAGCACACACTTCCCCTGCACACTCAAATGGACAGGAGAAAGAACCAACACAGAGAGACTCTACGTACAGAGCAAAGCTGCTCCTCTGCTCCTGATTCTGGGCACCCTCAGGTACCAGCGAGGACCAGGGCACGGGAGGTTTGTGCACTTAGAGGGGTTGGCAGCTGCTGGGACAGCTGGGAAGCACCAGGCAAACAAAGGAACGAGCAAGCAGCAGAGGAAAGGGAAGAGGGTGAAGGACAGACCTTTCTCCACCATCCTATCAGAGGTCACCCAGGCAGGCAAAGCTTTCTCCAAGCACCAGGCTGCCAGGGCCACCATGGGGCTGCCCTGCACATCCAGCCCACACCAGCACACCAGGGTGTTTTTCATTCTGCACATTAGCACGTTCTCCTGGCCACAGACACAGCAAGCTAGCCCAGCCTCCCTGCTTCCATTCTGGTCTGTGTGAGTATTGACCTCCTGTATCTTTAGGTCTCATGAGTTTGACCCTTTTCACAAGGAAACAGGTATGGCAATAATGCAGACATATACCTGCCACGGTGAAGGACAATGGAATAGAATTTGTTTTTGCAAGAAATATCAAGGTCTCTCTAAGCAGAGAAATACTGTACGAGCTCTGGTAAAGCCAGCATAGTAAATAGAGACACGAGATAAACTAACTGTCTGGTTTCCCATTTGCCTGCGACCTCTATTACTGTTCTTTGTTCCTTTGCCTATAACCTCTATAATTGTCTTTTTGGTCCTTTGGGTCAAAATGATTATCAGTCTCAACACTGCCACTGCTCTCATATTTTCAAATGAAACCTCATCTGGAAAGTTACAACCCTATTCTGTTTGTGACTTACTAAAAAAGTGCCTTTGACTAATACAGAAAACTTTCTCTCAGTAATAAATACATATTCATAAAGGGGCAGCTATTCAGTCTTCCCAATTTATTTTCCTTTTGTTACTGTTTACACAGAATAATTTACCTACACTGCTAACATTTTAAAGCAAACCCTTGTTTTCATAAGCACTTATTAAAATAAAAACTGTACACTGAAAACCAGCACTTGGAGGAGTCCCAGCCTTGAATAAGGTTACTTGGCATGAATGAAATACATGCAATAACAATGTCTGATAAAAATTGAATTTATCTTTATATTTAATGACTGAGAAGACAGAATATGTACAGACTCTCAATGACACATTGCTTGTGCTCTCTCAAGAAAGTTGAGGTGTATATTGGTCAATATTGGTAAACCAGTAAATTGTTTTCCTTAAACCCATTATTTCTAAGTAGGGATTCAATCCAGCTGTCAGTGGAATGACTGGAAAATGTCATTAACACCAATATGATAATGGCCACCCCAATGGCCAACCACAGACTTTTTTTTTTTCCCCATCTTTTCTCTGCCTCGTGTTATTCTTAAGAAAATGTGTCAAATTAAAAAAAAAATTATAAAGCTCAAATAAGTCTATTCTCTTCAAATTTGTGCTTCACACAATGCCAGAGGTGTCATGAAAGGAAAATGTCATCCATAATATGCGACTGATTGGAATCAGATTAGAGACACCCATAATCTGTCAGTAACCCCTGCCTGTAAGGTCAAATTAGGAATTCTATATTTATTACACATAAACACACTACATTTCCAGATCCTGCCTCCACAGACACTGGGTAATTTATGGGGTTCATCAGTCAATAGCTATTTTACATTAGACTCCAACTATATGTACAGAAATATTTTCAATAATACATTCACAAGGGACAGCAATCAAGTTTGTTTTTTTTTTTTCCATTTTCTTCCTTTTACAAAGTGAAATAAAGTGTGGGAGAGGGTAGAGAGAGGCTGCTTCCTCAGTGATGACAGGAAAAGCCTGGAGAAACCACCATATGCATAAAAAGAGGCAAATATTTACTAGATAAAAGTCAGGCAGAGGAAAAATTACTGCCTAAAGACTGCAGCTGGTTATCTCTGCAGATTTAAAGGATCAGCTACCGAGACTGTAATTCTAAGAAAATCTCCTATTAATGGATCAAACTCAACTGCACACTGTCCAGCACAGGCTGGGGACTGAGAAACAAGATATTCCTCAAGGAAAACTCTGGTTTCTCTAATTGCAGGCTAGTAAATTGGCTTCACTGGTGTGATACAGAGCCACATCCTGGTAGCAACTGGTGACTCCCAGTTCATTTCATAGGTCACCAACCCGCCATCCGATTGTAATGACTTCTGGCTATTTCTAACTGGGATTTAAATCAGTGACCTGAAGTAAAGACACTCATCCTATTATGAGCCTCCTGAGCCAGGTAAATTCCAGCAGAGCATTATATATTTTTTTTAATTCTTCTTAAGCTTACTTCAGACAGATAAATGCTCACGGAAGATCTGAGCTGAAGAAGAGTCAGGCCCTAAATCTTACCAGGCAGCCTCATTCCTTTTTTCTTTAGTGAAAGCTCTGGAAACCTCTTGTTTGCATTATTCATTCACTAAGCCACCTCCGTATGCGCTGCACATGTGAGAGCTGCTCCAGCAATTTATCAGCTTTAGTGATGGCTGAATATGCAGATTTTATATTCTAATACATGTATCTGAAACACCTGGATACAGATATCAAAAGCACTTAGAATATTTCTTGTGGGGGCTTGTTTCATGTAGATAGACCATACTAAAAAGGTCAGTTTAAAAGCACTGGAAGGACTTCTTGGAAATTCCCTTTGCTCTTAAATAATCCGTTGTTACATCAATAACAGAGTCCATGAGGTTTGCACTTCCATTGCCAGAGATACTTAAAAAATTAAAAGAAATAAAAATAAAAATTAACGCAACCCAATTTCTCCCATCTTCATTGAAAAACAAGAGATTCAAAGTTCCTTTCCAGAAAAAGAGTTTCTACTAATTCAGAACATGAATTGCAGGCAAACCAAGGCATTTTTAAAAAAAAGAAAAAAGCTCACAGACACAACTGCAAATGAAAAGTTTAGATCATTATATTTAATCACATAAAATGAACAAATAGCTGTGAAAAATTGAAATTCCTGGAAGTCATGTCCATAGCTCACCGCAACCAGAGGCTGCAGAGCAATTATTCACCTACTGCTGCTGAGCTTCCAGCCACCAGAGTATTTTTTAAACTATTTTAGTTACAAAATGTGTCTAGTGACATTGTTTGCTTCCTCCATTTCTTTCTGAAAATCACATAGGCAACCCTGTATAAATCAAGTTATTATCCTAATAAACAATTCTAAGAAAAATAAAAACTCTGCAGTTCAAAACACTGTGAAAAGAGATACTTCCCTTGCTTTGTCATCAAGGAAATAATAACAAATGTTCCAATGTCTGAACACTTTTAAATATTCAAAAGTAACAATATACACTTGATTTAGACTAAGAATAAATGATGATGAGGAAAAAAAAGAGTTCTTTGAAGTGACCACAGACAACATGGCTTCCTAGATAACAGAAACAGGAGGTATTTTGTATCATAAGAGTAAACACTCAGTTAGATGACAGCTAATAAACTGTGGACAAAGTAGATCGTTAGCCAGGCTTGTGCTGATCTCCGTATATAAAACATTAGACACATACTAGATAGTCACGAAATGTAGAAATCATTTTTTATGAAGAGTTACCAGAACTTACAAGGCAGAGCAGCATTTAGACATAACTGCAGCCCAAACCACCTGAACTTCTCAAAACCTCTCCAAATTCAGAAACAGAACTACTGAGACAGGACAAGAGAGTAGCATAAAACCATGTTGTGATTAATCTGCCTTAGACAATTTTTTTCCGCTGGGAAAAGCTGCTGTTACCTTTCGGTTCCTAGAGGATGGTCTTCACTGGGAAAGGCATTCTGAGGACAACAAATGAGAGAAATGGGATTTATTGGCAAACATCCGAAACCCATCGTCCCCATCCTTTTGGGCAGTCAAGACTGCTTATTCAAGACTTTGTACATTAGAGAGGGCTCACACACGACTTTCTTCTGTTTCCTCCATCACACAGTGCACATTATGGAGCCTGTCCAGACCTTTGCAGAAGCGAAATCTAATACCTGAAGGGGCTCCAGGAAGGCTGGGGAGGGACTTTGGACAAGGGTAGGGAGTGACAGAACAAGGGGTGATGGCTTGAAACTGGAAGAGGGGAGATGGAGATGAGATGTGAGGAAGAAATTCTTTGGGTGAAAGTGGTGAGACACTGGCCCAGATTGCCCAGAGAAGCTGTGGCTGCTCCTCCCTGGAAGTGTTGAAGGCCAGGTTGGATGAGGCTTTGAGCAACCTGGTCTAGTGGAAGGTGTCCCTGCTGATGGCAGAGGGGTTGGACAAGGTGTCCTTTAAAGATCCCTTCCAATCCAAACCATTCTGGAATTTTATGACCATGGAGAAGGAGGAAAAAGGGTTGCAGGTCACAGCCTGCAGCTGATACTATAGGATCTCCCTAGCTTGCAGGCTGGTCCCAGCACCACTACCTACCATCATGGTCATCATTCACGTTCATTTTGTGCACAGAGCTGATCAGCTGGCAGAAGCTAGATATTATTGCAGATTGCTATAATACGTCATTGTATTTAATTTTAAAAGGTAATGACTGAGATTCTTAGAGTCCTGGAATTGTGACCTGCTCCTGCAAAACCACCTAGAGCAGTGGCTTAAATTATGCAATAGGATCTATTAAAAAGAAAAAAAAATAATCAATATTTCTTTTTTTTTTTTTTAACTCTCCCACACTCCCTAGCTTCAACATGTACATCACCCTCTTTGCTACTGACTCAGCTGGAACTGCCAGGTGGCTTATATGACATCCTGCAAGTCCTCCAGGAGCTGCCTCTCCTATTCTGTTCCTCAGTTTTCCAATTGTGAAGAGAATTATCTCGACTTTTACCAAGGGAAAAAAAGAAACTTTAAAATCGGGATGTGTGTGTATAAACAAGTCCTACTGAACAAAGCAGTCAAGTTCAGAAATGGAAGAGAATTATTTCAGAAGGGGGACACCTGAGTAGGGAAAAGTTACTTGAGCTCTAACTATGGGCATATTCCAAAGCAGATTTAAATCACTGGTGCTTTTTCCACTTGGGTTCCATGCACTTTGCATCAAATTCCATAAAATATCTCTTCAGGCATTCTCATTAGAAAAGTATGAAAGATTAAAAACCAACCAGACACACCAAGGCATATTTTTACAGTCTTAGGGTGCATTGTGGATGATAAGGCGAAGCTGGTTAATTAACATGTGAGCCAATCTTCATTTTCTCATCTCTGGTGTTGCTATTTAAGCAAATTCTGGGTCTCATGGTACCTCAGTTGAAGCGTAAAGTAGAACAAATAGAGCAAAAAAGGCTTTTAGCTCTGCAGGAAGGCCAGGGTAGACCTGGGGTAGGGACCACTCCTCACTCCTCCTGAGCCTTCAGCCTTCTTTTGGCAAAGCTGCTCCCTCTCAGGAGCAGGAGATTAGGGTTTTTTAATAGAATCACAGACTGGTTTGGGTTGGAAGGGACCTCCAAGATCATCCAGTTCCAACCCCCCTGCCAGCAGCAGGGACACCTTCCACTAGACCAGGTTGCTCAAAGCCTCATCCAACCTGGCCTTCAACACTTCCAGGGAGGAGCAGCCACAGCTTCTCTGGACAACCTGGGACACTGTCTCACCACCCTCACAGCAAAGAATTTCTTCCTCTCATTTCATCTCCATCTCCCCTCTTCCAGTTTCAAGCCATCACCCCTTGTTCTGTCACTCCCTGCCCTTGGCCAAAGTCCCTCCCCACCTTCCTGGAGCCCCTTCAGGTACTGGGAGGCCACTAGAAGTTCTCCCCAGAATTTCTTCCTCAGATCTCACCTCCATCTCCCCTCTCCCAGTTTAAAGCCATTTTTTATTCATAAATGATGCAATTTTGAAAAGCTACTGCCAACTCAAACTCAGCTTCAAGCCAGCATGAGACAACAGGGCAAAAGTTCATCGCCTGGTGAGGTTTTTGTTGTCTCTCTCTCCACTGTTGCCTTTGCTATCAAATCCAAAAGGTTCGGTTTGGGTTTGTGCGCGTTTAAGAAATTTGCATCACTTTACTTATTGAACAAAACTTCTACCACAGAACCAAAAAGATCTCTTTTCCTTTCTAATTAAGGGCAGCGTATTTACTTTCCATGATAAACAATTTGAATAGTTCAAACCCCTTTGCTTTGGGAATGCATACTTATATTCCACTGAACTATGACAAGCAACATTTTACCACAGTAATTTCTCTGTTACCATCAGAGGCAACACATTATCTAATTCAACACTCATTACTATAGAATATATATTAATTTATCCTTTAACCTGAACAGCTACTTTATTAAGAAACTATTTGCACAAAGGATCAAATTAAATCTAATCTCTGACATGACATTCAATAAAATGGGCAAAGCCTAAAGCAACTTATATCCTCTTTCATCTCCTTACGAAGCCTGTCCTTGGGACTCGTACACATTGGGTACATTAATTTGTTGCAGAATTATTTGGGGCCAACTTTGAACTAGAGAGAGTGAGAGGAAAAGAAACACTGTTAGTATGAGAGCTCTGAGGTGTTGCTCATGAAGACATGCAGGGCTGGAGATAAATCAAGATCTTGAGCAAAAAGGCAAGAAATTCTCTAAGATGAGCTATTTGAGGATCAGAGGAAAAGGATGTTTTGAAGTAAAGAGGACTATGTTTATTCCTCTATGAAGTATAAAAATAACAGGCTTTGCTAGAGGAAGGGAGGTAATTTTCCAGCTTCATAAGGCACGATGGATACAATAATGCAATGACTGTATTAAAACATAAATTAATAAATCTTCTTTTAAAAATTAACCAGCTTAAAACTGGTATTAAGGCCACCAAACATCCAAAGTACATAATCCCCACTCTCAAATTTGAGAGTCCTAGTCATGGCTATGACACATCAAGACAGTCTCATTAACATCATTTTCATCACAGTATAAATCTAAAGTGAAATTTTGTCTGGTTTTCTTGGGTTGTTTTCCATATGTCTCTTTCTACATTTGCAAACTACTATATATTTGAGGTTGAAGGGTCAGGCGTTACATGTCCCTGCCTTTACACAGATAAGGCATTACCAGAGACTTGGAACCACAGTGACAGAAATGCTAACACAAATAATACACAAAATCAGTTGCTTGTCCTGCAAGTGCTGAATTAATAGTTCCTTAATTTCAATTTATACAGTCGGCTTTGGTAAATGATCAGTGCATTTAAACCTGAGAAACTAATTATGAGCATGGATGGACAGATAAAACTGATTAGCTAGGACTTAATTAGTACTTTGTTATTTTTCCTAGGTTTGACTGTCACATCAACATTTTTAATTTAAAAAAAAATAATTAGACTTACTTAAACAGAAATCAAGAGGTAGAATTAACAGTCTACCAAAAAAAGGAAACAAACAAAAAAGTTTCTGGTGATTTGTTACTACTTTCATATTTAAAACTACCTTGGCCAAGCAGAATAAGAAAAGCATGAGATTTTAGAAAGATCATTTTAGGGAAAGCTTCAAACAACTCTTATTTAAGCTTGTCCTTTTGTAATTCAAACCATCTACTTTGCATACATCTCACATGTTTTGGACTATATTTAGGGCACCTTTGCTGTGTTTAGCTTTAGCACACATAGAGAAGTATGTGTAACAGAGGGTCACAAAGACCTTCCACAGATTTTCATTCAAAGCTCCCGACAGCCACAGCAGCTTCACTACTTAAAGGAACACTCAGTGGTGAGTCTACACTCACAAATAACCTTTTGTCATCAAGATGAAAGGTTAAACATTTAAAATTTTCTTGATTGTCTACTGTAATAAATCAGTATGTTCTAGATATCCCAGTTAGCAAAGGAAGAACTGGATCTTCCTCATTACTGCATATCCTAAAGATGGTTAAAGACCTTGTAAAGACATTTAAATCTAAAAAAGAAAGCATCACAAAACTTTGCTGCGTTTTTGCTGATGAATAAGTATAAATGCCTTCTTTAGTGTAAAAACATGAAATAAATTATACTTCCCAGTACAGCAAATCAAGAACCTTCTCCAACAACCAAGTCTTACAGGAGAGCATCATGGTAGTGCAAAGACACACAAAGCAAACAACGGGGACTAAAAGTAGAATAGTCCATTTTTCCTGTTCAGTTAGGTTAAATGCGTTCTGAGACACTGAAATCTGTCTCTAAAACACTGGAAGACACAGTGACAGTTAGCTTCTCTAAAACACAGTGACAGTTAGCTCACCAAACAGACTAGCAACTGGTTAGGACACGCTCTGCAGAAGCACTCTGGCATAAAACTCCATGATGGTGCAGGGGACGGACTCCACTGTGGTCCCAACTGCTGCTACCAGCTGCCTCCAGCAAGCTCTGAATTAAGTCACCTTGTTCTTGTCCTGGAGGTTCAGGATGGCTGGTGGCTTTTCCTCTTTCCCAGCCTCTCCACTGACATCAGCTTGGGTGGAGAAGCCACCAGTGACCTTGCAGGAGCTCCTATCCTTGCTGGCTTCCTCTTCTTCCTCCTGGCCCAGACCTCAGCTTTACCACAGTCTTTGGACTCTGAAGGAGGTGTTATGAAGGTTTCAGCAGTGTAGCTCTACCTGGTTGGGTAACACAAGCAACTCATGCCCCACTAAAATAACTTATCATGGTTACAAGTCTGAAGTCCACAACAGAACTTGCTTTTTAAAAGAAACACATTCTAACAAAGCTACTTTTTAGCTACGCAGTATACTTTAACACCCCCTTTTCCTCCAGATTTTATATATTTTTATTGAAAACCTAATTACCATCCAAACACAATTGGAAGCAATGCATGAGGAAAAATAAACATAATTTAGAAAGTCATAAAATTTTGATTAATTATTTTTCTAGCATGATAAAATTGTATAAAGTAAGAATCTGTGTAAATATATGCTAAACTAGTTAAATATATACAGATGTAGTATGCACAAGGTTAGCAAAAGGAAATACTGAATTACACCAGCCAGTGACAATCCACCTTTATTGAGAAAAATACTTAGGAAGCACAAA
The DNA here is from genome assembly GCF_000700745.2 of Antrostomus carolinensis. Taxonomy (NCBI): domain Eukaryota; kingdom Metazoa; phylum Chordata; class Aves; order Caprimulgiformes; family Caprimulgidae; genus Antrostomus; species Antrostomus carolinensis. The sequence continues at coordinate 6,795 of NW_010292503.1, read as the reverse complement.
TGCAAAATAAGATGAAAATCAATTATTTAAATCAAGGTTTCCAGCATGAGAATTTAAATCAGTATTAAAAATGGTAATTTAAATAACTTTGATCTAAACCAATCCTCTTGAAGTGAAATCAGCCCATTTTGTTTGTTATCATTATTGTTCTCAGAGCACTCTGATGAAAAAATTATTTGTAAACGTGCACATGTGGATATTTCTTTATGAATACACTTTGGTGTACACGTTTGTAATTCATTTATGGCAAAAGCAGCATTAACTACAGCTTAGCATACATATGACACAACTCTATTTACCAAGAAATATCATTAAAAGGGAATTTCATTTTGTAAGAGGTAGTATTTTCCATTTATTCATAATATTAGCATTTTTACAGGACAATTCAGAATTAACTGAGTTTCAGATCACCAACAGACCTACCAGCCACAAACAGAACCACAAAAGCTTTCGACCTGCCATTTGGCATCCAGCATCACTACGTTGAGTGCCAGAATCACCCAGAGCAGCACAAGCACAACTCTCCAATGCCTCCACAGCCCAGTTCCCCAGCTGAAGATGGCTATAGGCAAAAGACTCTTTGGACTTGCCTTCTTAATCTACCTTCCTGAAGATGTGTCATACATGTGTCTTCATTCATTTATCTATCCATCATTTTTTACAGAGAGAGGTTAAGGTCCCAAAGATACTACACTTATATGAGCTTTGCAAAGGAAGATGCCCAGGGAGAAAGGAAGGAGACCCAGGCCTCAGCTTAAATGAGTTCCTGAGGGGGTGGGTGAGAGTCCCAGGTGGGGCTGGCCAGGGAAACAAGGTTAATTCACTCCAGGCTCTGCCAGATAGGTTGCAGCAGGGAGTCATGTACCAATTAGACACCAGACATTAGTCTACCCAATGGAGCTCTCCTGAGACACAGCTCTGTAGAAAGCAGGTTCCGTTGGCTCACACAACGATTTACTGACATTCTCACCTCAGAAGGAATTAAAATCTCAGCCTTTGTCTCTAGCATTGCCTGTGGGTACTGAGCCACCCAGATTGTATGCTCTGCCTGAATTAAACGGAGATATACTTTTCGATCTCCTCTAGGCTCTCAAAGCCTTCCTCCTGCCTCTTTCTCAATTACTGCTGTAACACACCGGGTTTGTGTTAGCAACCAGCAATAATTCTGCTTTAATATCCAGGCTATGCTTAAATAGTTAAGTTTTTTTTTTCTAAACTTCTCTTCTTGAAGTGCACATCACCTTGGGTCCCAACTACTGCAGTAGCTGTCTGCCCCTTCTTCCCAAGCATCCAGACTCTGATTCAATGACCATTTCTGTGGCCCATGGGCTTGACCATGATAACCTGATCCATGCTCTTGTCCCCTGGCCCTCTTCTACATGTAAAGGTCCCTTCCAGCACCATCACCACATGCTTACCAAGTATCTTGCTATTCCCATGCAGCAGCAATGAGTTGCCTATGATCAACCTCATGATCCCAGCTTCTTAACTGTTTGCTTGTTAGGTTTTGTATTTTCTCTCATCACGAGAAATACGTTGAAAGAGGTCCCTGTTCCCTGGTGCAAATTTATGTGTGTTCTCTTCCAAATGCCTCGTTAATACCCGTCTTCATCTGTGACACCTGTGAGGAACGAACGAGCAGCTAGCTCAGGCTGCTGCTGTTGTGAGATCAGTGCTGCCAGACCTGAATGATAACACTATTTTGTTTTCTGCTTTTATCTGTGGCTGCTGTTCTGTCCTACATTTCAACTATAAACAATCTGCAGTGGGTCTTCTCTTTTTGTCCCGTCCTTATAGCACACCAAGGACATGAGCTGCTGATCCATGATTAAGGGCACCAACGACTACATAACAACAATTATTTTTATACAACAGAAGAGAAGACACTATGATTTCTGTCTAAACCTGGAAGAATTTCTTAATGGAATTAGGAAGCTTCCTTTCTGAGTACATCAGCCAGAGTCTAACTCACAGTGTGTGTCTTTCATGGTGATAATACAGTATTTTAGAACTACATGAAATACACCATTTAGATAAGCTGAGCTGGAATTTCTGACCCTCTGTTTGCGACCAGCTCCAGAGCACTAGTATGCATTTCCAACTCAAGATGAGGAAGGAAAGGACTCTGTTTATAAGGCTTTGCGTCCGGGTTCTTAAAAGCGAGGAGAAAGCTCAAGCAAAGAACATTTTCACAAAGCTGATCCAAGAGAACAAGACCAAAGATTTTTAAAAGACCCAGGATTCTTCCTTTTTTTTGAATGAGAATCTAAAAGTTTATTCTTATTCTGTTCCATTACCCTGCTTTCTAGAAACATCATATTTTTTTTAATTTATTAATTAAAAAACACCCTCCAAACCAATCCAAAGGAAAGCAGCATAACAAGATTTTCCAAATCTCATTGAGTATTGGATAAATTTTGCAGGAATTAATTCCTCCTCCTGTTCAAGCAAATGAATGCTGCCTATGATAAGGACAGGCCACACAGAGGTGCGTGAAGAGACTGGTTGGCATTTGTTAGCTGTCAACAAATGGCATCAGTGCCAGGTTATAGAATCATGGAATGTTGTGAGCTGGAAGGGACCCACAAGGATCATGGAATCCAACTCCTGTCCCTGCACAGGACAAATCCATAGCTGATGTTTAGAGGTCATTCAAGGACCCTGGAGAGGAGAGGTTGAAATGGCAGGTGGTGGAGAATAATTTTTGAACTCTGGCACATGAAGATGGTCACAACATGTGCTCAGGTGGCCAAAAAGGCCAATGGCATCCTGGCCTGTATCAGAAACAGTGTGACCATCAGGATCAGGGAAGTCATCCTTCCCCTGTACTCAGCTTTGGTGAGGCCGCAGCTCGAGTGCTGTGTTCAGTTTTGGGCCCCTCACTCCAAGAAGGACATGGAGGTGCTGGAGCGTGTCCAGAGAAGGGCAACGGAGCTGGGGAAGGGTCTGGAGCACAAGTGTGCTGAGTTCGCTTGTGGCTGAGGGAACTGGGGGTGTTGAGCCTGGAGAAAAGGAGGCTGAGGGGAGACCTTGTGGCTCTGTCCAAGTCCCTGAAAGGAGGGTGGAGAGAGGTGGGGGTGGGTCTGTTCAACCAAGGCCCAAGGGACAGGACAAGAGGAAACGGACTCAAGTTGCAACGGGAGAGGTTTAGAGTGGATATCAGGAAAAAATTCTTCACTGAAAGGGTTCTGAGGCATTGGAAGGGGTTGCCCAGGGAGGTGGGGGAGTCCCCATAACTGGGGGAGTTTAAAAGACGGGTAGATGGGGTGCTCAGAGATCTGGTTTAGTAGTGGACAGGTACGGTTGGACTTGATGATCTCAGAGGTCTTTTCCAACCAGACGATTCTATGTGTAGACCCAGGAGGCCACATTGTAATACTTTGTTAAGGTCTTCAAAGCTTTTCTGAAGCCTCTGTGGGAAAAATTAACCCTGATACATAGGTACAAAACCTAGATCCAACACGTGGAATGAAGAGCCCTTCAGAGGTGGGTTAAGCTCTAGCCTGCTATTTTCCCGTAACACGGGGGTATGAAGCCTGCAAACGTGTTTAGCATCGCTGACTCCCAGGGAACCCTGCTTTGGTGTTGGAAAAGAAAGAAAACACAACACGGGCTGTGCACGCTGTCACATCACACACTGCTTCGCGAGGAAGGCAATGAAGTGATACACAGGGGAGGCAGACCTGATTACTGAAAATTATATATACACTCTTGAGGTGAACACGCTTCATCTAATTTTCAGGTAAATTAATGATTTACAAAGAAGCACAGTCTATTAAAAATAAATTTTGGCGACAGACATATGCAGCCTATTATGGTGACTTTTTTCATTTAAGTCTTCAATTCTTTTCTGTATCTCTGTGCACTGTGAGATGAGCTGGTGGTGAAATGGCAAAGAGCTATAAAAATGAGTGGCTTAGCAAAAGATGAAGAGGAGACAAAATTGTCACAGTATAAGAACAGACAAAATTATCTATACCAAAGTTAGAACAGAAAAGAGAAACTTCATTTTTTCACTCAGCACACAAACGAATTCACTCAGCATTATGACAAGATGTTGCAGGGGCCACATGCAAGAAGGAGATGTTGCGGAGGATAAAATAAATGAATGGAGAGGGATTCACTGGTGACAATGACCATGTGTGGCTGTGAGACATCTCTCACACGCCAATTACCAGATGCCAAGTGAAGACACACACCAGAGGCAGAGCAATTCTGCGTTGCCTTGTCTGCACGAGTGTGTGTGGTGGTTTCACTCCTTTGGCTGCAGCCAAACCCAGTCACTTTCTCACTCTCCTCCCTCTCCCTAAGGAAGTAAGGAAGAGAAGTGGAAGGACAAGGGCGAGGAGACTCTCACATTGAGATAAAAACTATTTACTAATTGAAAGAAAATAATAATAACAGTAATAACAGAATATACAAAGGAGTGATGCCCAGTGCAGTTGCTCACCACTCACCGACCGATGCCCAGCCTGTGCCAGCCAGTGATCCTGGAGTAGAGACAGTTCTGAAATGGCAATCACAGAAGAGCAAGAGCCTGAGCGACACCCAAGAGAATACCCTCAGTTTCTGGTCAACCCTGGTTCATGTATTGAACATGAGGTGACATGATATGGAACATCTCATTGTCTCATCCAAATGCCAGTGTTGGGTTTTGCTATTCACTGCACTTCTCCCCTCCCAATCTTTTGCACTTGTAAATTAACAAAACACGATGACCTTGGGCTCCAGCAGCAACTAAAAACATCAGTACTTTATCAACGTTCTTCTCATAACAAATCCCACACTGCAACTAAACCACAGCTATTATAACTACTAAGAAGAAAATTAGCTCCATCCTAGCAAAACCAGGACAGAGTGGCTGGGGCCTCTCACACCCACTGGGGCAGCGGGGGAACCAACAGCTCCAGCAATCTCGAGTCAGAGATGTCACCATGCTGTGGAAACGCACCTTTTTATAGCCCCCCGCCGCTCTGGCCCTCGCCCAAGACAGGATCCGGTGTTAGGCAAATTTATGGTCAGACACCAGTTGCAATTCCTAAAACCTAGTTTTCTTTTAACACAGGTTTTCATTGGAAAAAATCTTTGCAACAAACTTGCTAGCTTTCGTGTTTAAGAAAGGGCAACTACTTTTCCTTCCAAAACGATTATATTAGAAACATGTTTTTTATATATATATGTATAAAAAAGAGTGCATTTGGTGCTATATCCTTGTGTGGCTTAGTTCTGGGTAGTTACCCTAGTGAGAGATTTGCCTTGCTCCATATTGCAGGCACCAAGGAACATATCAATATTTCCCATTTATGTATATATATATATATGCACATATGTAATGTTCTGTGAATATATATATATATATATATGTATATTTTAGCCTGACTTCCACTTAGCTATCCAGAGGCAACACCTTGTATCACCAAAGAGTCCCTAGAGAAGCAATCTGTGTGGCAATACTGGATTTAAATTATAATTTAGAACAAAAACAACATATGCAGGAAACCACAAAACCTCCGAGTTAACTGCAGCCAACGGCGAGCAGGGCTCAGGGGAGGCTGCAGGCTGGGCCTGTCCCTGGCCAGTGGCTGCAGTTTGATGTTGTCACCGGTCCTGTCACCTCTTCCCAGGTATTTTGACCTGTGCTCAGTCCTAAGAGCAAATTTCTGGATAACCACAGCACCCGGGCACAGTAACGTGCTCAGGCCAGGAGGGTTCGGGTGCCCCCCTGTCCCGGTGTGAGCTGGGCCAGAGCTGGTTCCTTTCCAGCAGCTGGAACAGCGCTGGGGTTTGGGTTCAGCTGGGATTTGTCAGGAGAGAAACACTGAGAACATCCCCATGTTGCATTTGTGTCCCTGGCACTGAAGGACTTTGTGTTTGTCCGTCTGCAAGCGCAAGATCTCAGGGGTGAGGAATATTGCAATGGATCAGCTCCATGGGCATTGGGCTCTGCCAAGGGGCTGTTCCATCTCCTGTCCCCCATGGGCAGGAGATCCATGAGGGGCTCTTCCTCTCTTGCTCTCTCTGGCTTTGGCTCGGGCTCTGGCTCTCCCGGGATTGCGGTTTCGGGTCAGGATTGTGGCTCCTGCGGGATCGTGATCTGGGAACGGGCCGGGCTTGGTCGGCGGGTGGGGAGCAATGGCACTGGGTATCACTCATTTGCATATTTCATGACTATTATTATTATTCTAAATCATTATTATTGTAAGTATTCTTTTATTTCCATTATTAAACTGTTCTTCTCTCACCCTACGAGTCTCCTTACCCTTGACCCCCAATTGTGTCCCCTGGGGAACAGGGGAGCGAGCGAGCAGCTGGGTTTGGCTGCCAGCCCAGTCAAACCACCACACTCCCTCCATCACCCTCCAACGCCCCGGGGGTGGCTCCCAGGGATGCTCAGAGGCTGTGGGTGAGGACATTTGATTTGCAAATGGCTGTGGGAAGGCGAGGTGCTTTGTGGGGAGAGGAAACCTCCCAGATGGGTGCTGGTGGGAGGTTTTGCACAGCAAACAGACCCCTGGGATTCCCGGGGCCAGGGCAAAGAGTTAATGGCTCAAAGGCAGCTAGAAACCAACAGCCCAGTGAAACCAGTTGATCCCTTCCCGGGTCACAAACTGGGTACATGTGGGAAGGCAGGAGCGGAACCCAGGTGGGGACCAGGGAGGTTGAAACCCAGGGGGGGTCACCGGCCTGGGGACAAGGATGCCCCCTCCCCCCATCCCCACGCATATTCATTCATGGTGCTGGCAAATGCTTTGCATTAGAAAAGTTCATTAAAAGTGCCCCGGATAAATTAGTTTG
>NW_010292502.1:9896-11387 GCF_000700745.2 Antrostomus carolinensis | reverse complement strand
GGGGCCGGTGGCAGACAGAGGGGTGCAGGACAGAGCTCAGGGGCGAGGGGCGATGAGGATGGGTACAAAGGAGTGGGACAGACGCAAAGCTGAGTCAGCAAAGGGGGTGTCGTGAAGCATGTGGGTGCTCAGGACGGGCAGGTGAGGAGGCTGTGGGGCTAAGAGGTGGGGATGCCGGGGGGCAAAGGGGCATGGGGTGCAGCAGGCTGGAGGGTGCTGGCATAGGGATGGGGTGATACCTTAATGGGGCCAGGTCACCCTGAGCTCCTTAGAGCATCAGTGACACAAATAACAAGTTGTGACCATTGACAAAAGAAGTTATGGGGCCAAGACTGGGAAAGTGTCAGAGGGAAACAGGCTGGGGAGCCCTGGCTGCAAAAGCCCACCAGCTATTCCAGGCATCATTCCCATGGGGCACCTCCACCACCATGGGACACTCTGCATCTTCCCAGTGCCCTGGATGTCCCTCAGGGAGGGGGGAGACCCTTGTGACCCTGCTGGGAGGGCCAGACAGCCCCTCCGGGGTGCACAGGCAGCAGCGTGGTAGAGAGCAGGGCTGGCCATGTCCCACAGCACAGGGAGGGTGCCAGGGCAGAGGCAGGAAGGAGATGCAGCTTTAATGGCATTTGTCGATGTTTACAACATGAGTCATCCAGCTAAGCAGCTGTAAATCAGCACCCCAACTCCCTCAGCATCAATCTTGTCCCCTCCTCTGTGTCCCCAGCACTGGACGAGTGCCTGACTCCTACAGAAACAGCCTCATAAATAACAGCAACAAAACAAACCCTCTCGCAGCCGCGGCGGGCCCGTGTGTGCCAAGTGCGAGATGAACGCCTCCCATCCATCACTTTAATGGCTGTACTCTGGAAATTAAACCTGTCACAGCCCATCAAGGTGAACATTTTAAGTCTGTGACATCCCTTCAGCTCCCCTCCTCCTTCCTGGCATTCTTTTTCTTGTTGCTTTAATTCTCTCCTTTTCCTCTCTGCCTCTGCCATCCCTGTCCCCTCCATCTCACATCCACCCCAGTGTCCCCAGCTCCAGCCTGTGGTCCTCTCCATGCTCCTCTGCTGTCAGAGGACCACGTTGTACATCGGAGGGTAGAAGTCCTTTGCCCTCAGGCTTCTGCAGCCATGGGCTGGCAGCTACCAGCATCTTAGTGCCCAGCCCTGGGTGCCTGCTGGGAGGGGGGGGTCATAGCTCCCTGGGGGCAAGGGGTGTCTCCTGCCCCGCTCTCCCCACAGGGCAATGGCAAGGATTTGGGTACCATTCTTTCCTACTTCCCCTTCTACTCCTCCTTTCCTTCCCTGTCTTTTTTACCCCCTTCCCCACATTTATTCCTCTACTGCACCTTGTTAATGCCAACCATCACAGGCTGCTGGCACCCGGCCCCTACCCTGGCTCACATCTCCCCACTCGGAGCAAGGGCTGCACTCTCCCCAGGACCAGAGCTTTCCCTGGGCAGTGCCGGGGGTCCAGACACCTCCTGCG
>NW_010292502.1:9563-9859 GCF_000700745.2 Antrostomus carolinensis | reverse complement strand
CCAGCAGCCACTGCGGGTCACTGTCACCCCACACAGGTCTGTCCGTCTAGCCATCCATCCATCCATCCATCCATCCATCCATCCATCCACTCCCATGCTCCTCTCTCCCATCACCTATTTCTCCTGTCCATCCCTCTGTCCCAAAATGATCACATCTGTCCCCCTGCCCAGCCCCAGTTGCTGCCAGGCGTTACCCAGCCCTGCGAGGTGTGACAACCCCGCACCGACCCTTACCTGTCCCATCCCGCGCTGACCGGCTGCCGGGGGGGACCCGGGGCTCCCCGGGGGCTGGCGCC
>NW_010292502.1:8161-9495 GCF_000700745.2 Antrostomus carolinensis | reverse complement strand
CCCCTGCCTGGGGGTGGCAGGGACAAGGAGAAGAGAGGAGAGGATGACAGGACCTTGAGAGACCCCAAGGGCAACCTGGGGACGGGGCATCCCAGCCCAGCCTGCCCTGTTCCTGCAGCCCTGTATGCACTGGGGTGGCAAAGCAGGGCTGACCCCCGTGCTGAGCGGGGGTGGAGAGGCTGGGCATTGAGAGGCTGGTCCCTCTGCCTGCACAGCCATCTCAGCATCCCCAGGGGAGGACCAGAAAGGGTACAGGAGGCATGGGAGGTCTATAGGGTCTGCCAGGACCCTCCAGCATGCTGAGGACAAGGGCAGCCTGCTTGCCCTAGAAGGGTCAGGGCTTAACCCTAGTGCTTCCAGAGAAGTGGCAAAGGGTGTCTGCTGTCATCCTTCTACCAGGGTTGATTTGAGCCCTGCCAGGGCCCCAAAGAGGGTCATGGAATGAGCCCAGAAAGGGGCTGATTGGGGTTTAGATATTGCCGTGGGAAAAAGGGGGCTTACCATGGCATTGAGCCCTCACAAACAGCCTGAGCACCACTCTAAACACAGGAAGGATCCATGCCCACCTCACTGCAGGGCAATGCCACACCAATGCAACCAGGTTCGTTGCAACGTGGAAAACAGCACTGCTGCATTAGCCAATTAATCAGCTCTGCTTTGCAGGGCAGCTTAATTTTGCCCAGCAAACACAGACCCCACCAGGGATGCAGAATGGAGGCAAGGCAGGTAGGCACCTATCCTGGGCATCCTGGGCACCTTACTTCCCAGCCTTTCATGGCACCAAGGAGAAAGGCCACCAGCATCACGCAGGGATGCGCTGCTCCAGGCACTGTCATATCTGCAGGGAAGGGGCAGCACACAGATGCAGGAAGGTCCGGGGTCTGTCCCTTCCAGCTGTGCCAGTGGGCTGCCAGCTGGGTGAGTCTGCTGTCCCCACCCAGCTCCCCAGGGACCCCAACAGGGCAGTGTGGTGTCAGGAGTGGGGCAGAGCCTCCCGTCCCCTAAGGAAGAGCACAGGCATCCGGATAACAGCTTTATAGGGGAGGGGTGCGGGGACTCCCCCAGATACACACAGAGGAATAATTATGAGTTAAATAGGATCCAAACACACATAAGTTAAAGGGGGGCAGGTGCCCTGCAGCCCCCCCCGCTCCACCCGGGCACAGTCTGTGTCTGCCAGCAAAGAGACGCCCGACACTGCAGCCCCTGTCCCCAGCTGGCTCTGTCCGACTTTCACAACACAGAACCGATCTTCCTCTCCGTGGCTCCCATCACGTCCTCCTCCTCTTCTTCTTCCTCCTCGCCCCCCGAGCAGGAGGAGTCCGGGCCGTAGC
>NW_010292502.1:5646-8124 GCF_000700745.2 Antrostomus carolinensis | reverse complement strand
CAAGGCTGCACCCCATGAATTCGGGGCTTTCGGCAGCCTGTCCCCGGGGCTCACCAGGCAGCAGCTTCTCACAGGCTTTGCTGAGCCCTCGTTGTTTCTCAGCCTCTGCCTGAGCCCCCTGCTCCTTGGCTTTGCGGCTCCGCTTCCACTTCATGCGGCGGTTCTGGAACCAGATCTTCCCCTGCCGAGGGAGAGTCCCCAGGTCAGAGTGTGTCCCCCTGTCTCCACCCACCCCCTTGCCTTCCCTGCAAGGAGCATCCCCCCAAAGCCTCTTTGTTACGGGACATCCTGTGGTGCTGCAGGTCTGCGAGAAGACTGAGGATGTCACTGGGAGAGGAGTACCCAGGGGGCTGCTCTCTTCCCCCTGCCCAGCCTCTGTAGTGGGGGATCAGGGACAGAAGGGGCCAGCAATTGCCCAGGATGCCCAAGGACATGCACGAGGACATTAAAAGAGGACTTTTAGCCCCACAAAATGCCCTCTCCTACAGTGCAGGGAGGGATGGGAAGGCTCTGAAATCAAAGTTGGGGGTGCTGGGTAAAGAGAGGAGCAATATTTCTGGGGTGCCCTTCACAAGAGAAGAGCCTGGAGGCCACCAGGCAGGTTTCTGCAGAAGATAGCCTGGGAAGGGGTGCTGATGGCAGGCAGATGAGGGGCATCAGCATTGCCCATGACCTTGAATTCCCACCATACAGTGCAGCCCTCCACCTCCCTGGCAGCCGCCTGGTGCCATCCTCCATCCACCCAGGACCAAGGTACCTGCGTCTCAGTGAGCATCAGTGACGTGGCCACCTCAAAGCGCTTGGGTCTGGACAGGTATTTGTTGAGCTTGAACTGGTTCTCCAACTCCAGGAGCTGCTGGCTGGTGAAGGCTGTGCGAGGCCGACGACATTTCCCCATCAAGCCAGACTGTGGGGTGGCTGTGGGACAGACAGTAGGCCGGGGTCAGGGGACAGCAGGGCTGGAGGCTGCATCCCCTCAGCAAGCCCAGGATGAGGAGGAAGGTGAGCATCTCTTCCATCACCTCCCACCCTAATAATGGCTTTATTGCCTGGCTGATAGGAACCAGCAAGATACGTTATCAGGCCTCAATGTGCAACTGAGATCAGTCCTGTGACTGAAATTAAACCTCCTTTTTTATTGCCAGGCCATGCAGGTGGCAGCCCAACTGCCAGGGGCTGCGGCAGCAGGGCTGCTCCTGAGCCCCGCTATCTCACCCGCAGCCCTTGAAGGCAGTGCAGTGCTGAGCCAGGAGGCAGAAGGAACAAAGGGACCTTTGAGAGTCCAGCGTGGGGTGGCTGCCGCACTGTGTTTGATCCCCGCTTATCTCCTCTCCACTGGCTTTATTGTCCCCCCTCAGGGTTCAGCTTTTACTGCTTCTCCCAGCACCGCAGCGGCAATCAAACCCAGAGGTTTGTAGCTGGGAGTAAAGTGCCAGAGCAGCACTGGGTGGGGATTATTAATGGGAAAAGGTCCTTGGCGTGTCCCCACCACCATGTCTCAGAGGTGAGACAAAGCATCACGGCCCCAGAGACATGCCCCACTTGGCAAGGGTTGGTCCTGCTCACCCGCTTTGCAGGGTATGGGACATCATACACGTTATCTCCCCCAGATTCCATCTTTGATCCCAACCTGCCCATCTCCCAGGGTGTCCACCAAGCCCTTCACAAACACAGCAGTGACACATGAAGCAGGAATTTATGAAGGGGACATTAACTGATCACGATCCGGGTTTGATCCCAAGTACCTGGATGCTGGGTGGGACGGGTCAGACAGGCAGAGCCCAGGCTGGGCTGGTCTCTACAAACTCCTCGTGGGAGCAGGGATGGACACAATCCCTCCTGCACCTGCAGCCCCACAGTGTCAGGGGAGACAGCCCGTGGGACCCAGCTTGCAGCCACTGGCCAGTAAAACTAGGGACTGAATAGAGGCACGCTGTGCTGATGGCTCTGACACACACACGGTGCGTTATTTTGCACACAAAACGTAGCCAAGGCTAAAACCAAATGAGAAGCTCAAAGGATTGCCAGGACAAATGTGAATGTCAGATGAAAGATGGCTCAGCTCTGCAGAGCTCAGCCACGGTCTGGGTTCTGGCTGGTCATGGATGGTCTGACTGTACAAATCCTCGGCAGAAATATGAGACCAAACAGACCCAGGAAGGCTCCCATCGGCTAAGGAAAGGAGGTGCCCTTGGGACCACCATCTACAGCAACAGGCCAGCCCAAGCTAACACGCCTTGCAGTTCCTCGGGGTGAAGACCAGAGATGCATCAGAAAGAACTGGAGGGGAAATTCATTCACCCGATGTCAGCATGGAACACAACACAAAGCATTACGAGCCAGCAACTGTCCTCAAGGGCTGCAGCACCCAGCAACCCCTCTTCGCTGACAGAGACAGGAGGGTGCACTGGGGTGCCCAGTGCCTCAGTCCCTCCCTGAAGCAGGGGCTGCTCTGCATGGGCTGGCCCTACCATGTCA
>NW_010292502.1:5350-5600 GCF_000700745.2 Antrostomus carolinensis | reverse complement strand
AAAGAGAAGAGAAAAAGAGTGTGCCCACATTCCAGCATCCAATAATAGAGGACTTCGGTGGTTTTTGGAGCCAAAGGGTGATTTGCCAGGATGAAAAAAATAACACATTGCAGCCTGAATTCCCTACCCCAAACCAAATTGCCCAGGGCACTGCATCCTGGCTTCTGGGGAGCACAGAAATCCTTCAGACCACCCCGAAAGGTTCCTCTGTGCCTCCTCCTGCAAGGCCAGATATGGCCAGACTAAAAAC
>NW_010292502.1:270-5322 GCF_000700745.2 Antrostomus carolinensis | reverse complement strand
AGAAGTAAATCTTGACCCCAAAAGCTGGGGGAGTTCAATCTGTCCAGCTTCAGAGGAGGTTGGATGGCAGCTTGCTTTAATAACACTCCCCAAGGGACTCACTCTTCCCCAGGTAAGATACTGACGACTGCTTGGTCTAGCAGGGAAAAGAACAGAAAGTTTGGCCAAAAGCCAGATAAATCCAGACATGTTATATCTAAAATAACTGCCAACACAGGGAACCAACCACTGGAGCGCAGTCCCTCTGCCAGCCCCAGGTTCTCCTTCTCAGTGTTTCCAATTCAGGCTCAGTGCGGTGGTGTCCATTACAAACCTTGTACAGATTCTGACTTCCCTGGAAATCCTCCTGCCTCCTGCCCCAGTGCTGACAGAAAAATCCCTCAAACCCCTCTGTGGTGTTGTCACATGGTTCAAGCCACCATCAGTACAAAGCCCAGCCTACACAGCTGGCCACCTATCCTGTGACCTCCTCTGACAATACACCCTTCAGCAGCTACTATTACCTGTCACCACTGCTCACCTCTGTGACTCATTCAAGATTTTTGCCTGCAGGTGAGATGGGACAAGCCCAAAACGGCACAGCTTTAGGATCCACCTGACCTTTAGCCATCCACATCAGCAGCTCAGCATGGACCTGAACCACCACCATCTCTGGCCTCAGACCTGCTGTCAGCATCCCTGAAAGGCTCTGGCTCCTTTGCACGGGGAAAATATGGAGGGAAGAGGGTCTTCAGCTTGTCATTGGGAAAGGAGCAAAGGTAGGGGGAGGAAGTGGAGTCTGAGGGTATGAGGTAGGTTCCAGTTTTCCATGCAAAGAGGAAATTATGCCTTGTGTCTGCTGTCCTAGCTCCAGCCTGTCCTGCCAGTGTGCTTGGTGGAGTCCTGTGCTTCTCTGTCCTGTGGCAGGCCGTCACATGGACATGGACAACATCCTCCCAAGGGAGCATCCCCACAGGGCTCATCTACCCCAGTCCCTGTCAGCTGAGCTATGAACTCATCCCCATCACAACCACCATCCCACAGAAAGAATAACCCTTCAGGAAGGCTCTCCTTATCCAGCTTCTACCAGAAGACCAGCAGCTGCCTCAGCATCATACCTTTGCTTGCCAAGGGATTTCCTACCTGCTCAGCCATCTCCTCCAGTCCTACATCTAGGATCAGAGCCCATCTCAATATCCCTTCAGCCTGGCAGGGCTTGGACCCCCTGATGGGTGCCCAGCATTTGGCTGCAATATCAGTAAATAAATAGCTTGGCCTGGAGCCGGGAATGTCCTCCGAGTCTGAGGCCAGGAGCTCTACAAGGCAGCTGCCTCCTGGATAATTAGATAAAGCTTATAAAGAATTGTTGGTTTATTTGATACAGTTCCGTCTACTTGATAACAAGGGTAATCCTAGGTTGATATTAACCCACTTGGTTTTAATTTGGTTTGTTTAGCTATAGTTCACTTAACTTTGTGGGCTAGCAGATAAAGGAGAGGAAATTAGCACCCTGTCTGCTTTGGAGGTGTTTCTTCAGATATCAGGTCTGGGAAGGGGAGAGGTGGTTTCACTGACATTGGGGCCATGTCCAGAGGCTTCTCCTGGCCTGCTGGCACACCTGACCATTGTCCATGTGGCAGCATGTGTGAGGGCACCTGCTACCTCTCCTAGCCCCTTGCTTGCTCCGTCATTGACCCCTGATTGCTGCTTGCCCGCTGTTTTACAGCCCATGTTTCCTGCTTATGCCAGAGCACTGTGCAGTCAGTGAGCCTTGGAAGGCACTGCTTTTTGAAACACTTTGCTATGACTTGTCTTGGCCACTCTCCTAGCCCAGCACAGCCCATCAGCCAGCCCATCTCCATCACTGCAGGCAGGATCTGGCCTGGGCTCCAAGCCATCAAGGTGCTGAGAGGGTGATGCGGAGAAGTGGTGTCCCAGAAAAGCTGTCTGAGCAGCAGGTCCCCAGTGGGAAATCCTTTGTTCTTCCCAAAAGCCTGCAGCTGTATGTCACTGCTCTCCACTCTTACAACTCTCCTCCATGGCAGGTCTCCGCACTTGGCTCCCACTGTCGCAGGGCAGGCTGCTAGCCAGGGGAAATAAATCACAGGTCCCAGAAATACCCATAGGCACAGCACCCTGGTGCCAAATGCTCCCCCTGTGCAGTTCAGGAGATGCACAAAACCCTGGGCTGGGGAGCCAGGCTGGGAGCAGGGGAGGGTGGGCAGCATCCCTGCCTGCTCCTGCACTCAGGCCTTCCCACCCAGCCCTCTCACTCCGCATTGCAGCAGACAGGCGCTGACTGCAGCTCCGCAGAGGCAGCTAGGGAGGAAGGCAGGGCACCCGCTTGCACCACAGCAGGAGCACTTCTCTGAGCAACCCCAGCACCCAAGCCCAGACCAGGTTCCTAAGGGCACCCACTGCCTCAGACCACCTCCCCAGCATCCTACCACTCCCATATACAGCTGAGAGCCAGGTAACTGTGTGCGATGCATCCCTGCAAAGTTTGGGGCTTCAGTTCAGGGGCTGTCCTACCCCTTCCCCCACCCTGACTGCCACCAGGAAACCAGACTAGACCATGCCTGCAAAACATCTCTACACAGGCAGCCAAAGAAGGAATTCATTACTTAGTCCTGGAATCTTCCATAAATAAATCACAAGGGTGATCTCCCTCTGAGATGCCCCAGAACCTGCCCTAGGAGGCTTTCAGATGCATCTCACCCAAATACCTGCCCACTGCTACCTGCAGAACTAAACATGATGAGCACCAGCAGCATGAACACTTGTGCTCAGTAACTCTGGAAATCTTAGTCAGGCAGGTCTGTCCATCTGCCTAGGCTGGGTGTTGGGACAGGGCACCCAGGAATCACAGGCAGCCCAGAAGCCCTGTGCCAACAGCCAGGAGGCTCCTGCTCAGCCCAGCACCCTCCTCAGAGGAACAAGGAAGGGATGGGCAGGCAGCATGTCCTAGGCAGGTACTCCTTCCTGTCCCTGCATACCCACACCCCTGTCCCCTTCCCCACACCACAGTCAGCACACTGGGGCAACATGAACGCAGACACAAGTATAACATGCAGCTGGGGCCAGTCCTGGTGACTGCAGGGACAACGTATGCCACAAAGGGACCTGCTTTCAGAGCTTGCAGCAAGCTCACAATAGGAAAGGCTGAGGACACACTTGAGAAGCCAAATATTTCCTATAGACTGAAACAAGGGTCTGAAGATGGATGAGGAACAGGGTCTGATGACAGAATCTACAGAGCAGTGAGAATAACACAAAACAAGGAGCAGGGAAGCAGGAACCCTGGGAGAACAAGCACAGGGAGGAGGATAGACCCCAAGCTAAGCATAAGTCCCCCAAGTCAGAAGTGATGCCCATGGGGAGGTACAGGCAGGTATAGCAGCTGCAAACACACACCACCTCATTCTTCTGCTGCAGGGAGGCCTCAGCTCAGGCTCTGCATCCAGCTTGGTCCCTGTCCTTTGAGATAGGAGGACATTTGGAAGGAGTTTGGAGGAAAATTCTGACAGCAGTCAGGATGGAAACCCAGCTCAGAGGAGATGGAAGCAGCCAGGCTGTGCACTGGAGAAGGCTGAAAGGGACCTACAGACCCACCTCATGTGCAGACCAGCCAAGCAAAGAGAGTGGAAAACAATTTGCTCTGTTTGGCATGACAAATATTGGGAGCAAACTGGAGCAAGAAAAGTTTCACAGTGAGAAAATTGCTGAAGTACTAAACTGGAGAGCCTGGGGAGAGATAATCCCCACTGCAAAGGGCTCCCCAGAAATGGGAGCAAATCCATAATCCTTTCATCAAGGATACAGTTTGGGGCAATGGTCACTGACGTAAAAAATCTACAACTTTGTCAGCTTTTGCTGCATCCTCGTTACACCTCTATGTGTCTCCTTTGCCTCTACGCTGCTTTGGGCTCTCCAGGGCCCAATCCATCAGATCTTGGGTCAGAGATGGCTTTTCTTCCCCCCGAACTATTCCAGGAACCCAGACAAATGCTTCCCACAAGACCCGTTGATTCACTGTTCCCCTACATCCTAAACAGCCCAAAAGCTCCATCCATAAGTAATTCTCATGCCCATGATTTGGGATTTGTCTCCTTTCAGCAGGGTTTTGGAGACAACCAGTTCTGGAGTGGATCCTGCACTAGAGAGGGATGGGGCTGATGCGCAAATGCAAATCTGGTGCACAGATATCTCTACCTTATCCCAGCCAGAAGCTGCGCTCAGGGGCACAGGGGCAGGTGCAGTGGTGTGATCCCACTCTGGTGAAACACAGCCCTGCATGAAGCTACATGGATGCTGAGATACATGCACAGACCCAGACCCTGCAAGGACAATGCGGCCAGGTGGGTGTTTCACCACCCAACAAATAGAGGGTTGGTTTTTTTTCCTGCTCTTAATAACATGCTTGAAGGGTGCACACAGCCTGTAGCACCAGAGGCTTATTCTACACCCTGAGGTGCCACCACCCTTTCACAGCTGGACCCATCCTACAGTCAGCGAGAGCCAGGGAAAGGAGACAGTATGGGGAAGAGAATGGCCTCTTCCTCCTCAAACTGGCCAGGTGTGATTTGGGGAAGGAGCAATGAATGGCATCTTTCATGTTAACTCTCCGTTTTTGCACTATTATCCAGTCAGTTTATTAATTAACTGACTTATCCTTCAGCCTCTTTTTTTTGTTTGTTTGTTTTGGGGTTTTTTTTTGCAAATGGCCTCTCAGGTTATCAAGAAATTAAACTCAGGTAACAAATCCGGATACTCTGCCAGGGCTTTACTAACAAGCTACTCTTAGTTTATTGCCCACTGGCCCCATCTGTGCGACGACCAGACCTCCACTCATCCCAAGCATAGGGCAGGGTGCGGGTCACGCTGCTGGGGTGCCAGTGACATCCCCGGTGTGACAAGAGCCTGAAGTCGGTCCTTGTGCCGTTCGTGCCCTGCAGGACAGGACCCTCCCCACCCGTGGCCCAACATTGCGGTGTAGGATGGGGTGCCTGCCCGCAGCCCTGGCCGCGCCCGCCGTGCAAGGGGCCGTGCACGGAGCCGGCAACCCCCTTGCCT
>NW_010292502.1:0-226 GCF_000700745.2 Antrostomus carolinensis | reverse complement strand
AGGACAGGGCCCCCCCCCCCCGTGGCCCAACATTGCGGTGTAGGATGGGGTGCCTGCCCGCAGCCCTGGCCGTGCCCGCCGTGCAAGGGGCCGTGCACGGAGCCGGCACCCTCCTTGCCTGCCAGGAGGGACCGGGGCTGGGCTGGAGCCGAGCACGCTGCCGGGCTGCCCGGTGCCCGCAGCTCTCGCCAGTACCGGGCTCACCGGCCCCGCGCAGCCGGCTCCT
>NW_010292501.1:2254-3756 GCF_000700745.2 Antrostomus carolinensis | reverse complement strand
TAGCATCTCCAGGTGACACCGAAGCGCTGGCTCAGCCTGCAGCCAGCTGCCATGTCCCACTCTGGCTGCAACGTGCCGGGCACTTTTCCCTCAGATGCTTGAGCTGGTGTCCCAGTCCCTGGCAGGTGGCACAGGAGAAGCTGTGTGACATCCCACTGTGACAGAGACCGGACAGTGACAGCCACCACCAGCACGCGGGGAAGTGATGGGGGTCGGGGGCCACGTCTCCTCCTTTGAAGCTCGCAGTGCTCAGCACTGTTATTTGGGGGGAAATTGGTTATGGGAAGGAGAGGGAGGAAAATGTCATTTGGATACTTGGATCTCACCTGCGTTACAGGTACAGCACATCATTTGACTGGTGGGCACATGTCCTGGTGTGGAGCTGGGACAGACCCGGGTTTCGTTTTAGCAGCTGGAACAGCACTGGGGTTTGCAACAACCAAAATATCCGGCTGGTTCAAGCCCTCACAGAAAAAATCACAGACTGGTGGGGTTGGAAGTGACCTCAGGAGATCACCCAGTCCAACCCCCCTGCCAAAGCAGGGTCACCCAGAGCAGGTTGCACAGGATGGTGTCCACGTGGGTTTGGAACATCTCCAGAGAAGGAGATAAACATCCCTAAACCTTACTCCAAGGAAACCTCTTCAACCTCCCTGGCTCAGTGGGAAGGGACCTGCTCTCCCAGCACAGGCCAAGCCAGGAGATAAACGGATGCTCAACCTGCTGCTCTGCTCCCAGGGTGTCGGCAAAGAGCCATGGCTCCGTGGCCAGTTTTGCTCATGAATAAACACAGCCTCTAACAGCACGGTTTACGCTGACCCCTGGGGAAGCGTTTTTGCAATTTCTTGCTAGAAACCCTCTAAATGCACCACTTCCCTCATCCCCTGTGGAGATGTTTCCACAAACAGAAACCACCGGGCTGCTGCATGTGAATACAACCTCCTGAATTTTTTAAACAATCCCATCATCTCGCTCACCTTCTCAAGGAGAGTGGCCGTGGGGAGAGCTCGGCTGGGTTCACCTACAGAAGGGCCCTGCCCCCCCCCCTGCCGCTCTCATCCCGCAGCGGGTCTGTGTCCTGAAGGAGCAGGGACAACGGGATGAGGATGAACAGACACACGGGATCGTTTCTAGGCTGTCGCTAGCAGGAAATACACCCCGGCTGATGGGATGCTGCTCCCACATCCCACAGGCACTGGGAAGCATCACCCACCTACCCTGGCCATGCAGCCCTGGGGCAGCGGGACCCCTCCCCACGCACCATCCCGGCTGAGCCCCCACTTCACCCGGTCCCTGACTGATGCACCAGCTGCCCCAGCACAGACCAAAACCCGGCAGGAAAGCTTTGCCCCTGTCCCCCACCCAGGATGGGCAGCCTGGTGTGCACAGCACGTGGCTCGGTGTCATGTCACACCATGCGAGGTCCCCAGCCCTGGGATGGAATGCTCTTGGGGACCACCATGCTTGGAATCCCACTGGGGCAAGTGAGGGGGGTGCAGCCC
>NW_010292501.1:437-2151 GCF_000700745.2 Antrostomus carolinensis | reverse complement strand
GGTCTGGGCTGGGCAGGCAGTGACTGTGCCCATCCCGCTTCCCCAGCCGGTGTTTTCCTCACGTTAACTGCTTTTAAACGGGCTGAGCACGAGCTTGGCTGCAGCGCGTGAACAAGCAGCCTGAATTCGGAAAGAGCCAACCTGTCAGGCTCACTCCACGGCGGTTTTTTGGAGAACCCCGCAGGCAGGTGCAGGTGCCACATCAATATGTCAGCGCTCAGATGACGAGTTCATAATATTTTCTGCTCGCATTCCACTGTCTCTGCGTATTAGCAAACAGGCTGCTCCCCAGCGCTGCTCTCCAGAGCCAGGGGTTGCAGATTTAATAACAAAATCATCGTTGTAAATCATTAGTTGGTGATTCAGCATGGAAATACCTCATTATCACTTAAGCATGTGCAGTATGCCACTTATGAAAACCTCTGAATTCTGACTAATTAAGTGCAGGCCAAAAAATATCCCGGATCAGAACTACAGTCATCCACGGCAGAGAATAGAATACGTGAGGCCAAGAGGAACCCTGGACACGGGGAAGTGAATCCACCCTGGCGAGGTTTTAACCAAGCAGTGCATGGAGAGAAGCAGCATGCAGCTCAGAAAGCTTCTCCCATCATGAGGCACTGGGACACTTAGCAACATGAACCTCTAATTAACAGGATTTTTTTTTTTAATCTGCAACATGCTAATTAATTTCTATGTTAATCACAGGAACTTTGAATGCTGGCAGATTCAAAACTGGTTTGAAACAAATCGATTCTGCTTTGCAACAGCTGACCCCTGAGAAGCCGGTTACTGTGCACCCTCAACTCTTCCCGGGCTGCGGGACTGGAGCCATCAGTGCTGAGAAATTGGGGGGGGTCCTACTATGCCCCCCACCAGCAGCACCGCAGCCCAACGGCTCCCGGGAGGATTTTGGGGTTCATCTCAGGCAATGAGGGGGAAGCAGGGGGGTCCAAACAGCCACCGAGCGAGCCTCTCGTGCTAAGAAAGGGTCTAAAAATAAGATTTTAATACTCTCTTGCATCCTGTCAAGGCTTTAAATAGCTGTTTGGAGTTCAAATTTTAAAAACTGTTGAGCTCAAATCAGTTATGACAACTTGGGAGCCAAAAATAAATGGGAATGAGGAAAGAGGAGGAGCCCGGCCCCCACCATAGCTGCCGAGGAGAAGAGCCCGTGGGCTGAGCCCGCTTGGCAGCCGGTGTCCCCAGGTGCCTCTGGGACCGAGGGGTGACAGTGGTTTGTCATGGGGGTCTCCCTTCTTCCAGTTTAAAGCCATCACCCCTTGTTCTGTCACTCCCTACCCTTGGCCAAAGTCCCTCCCCAGCCTTCCTGGAGCCTAGACCATCACACAAAGTCAGGGCTCAAAGTACAAGACAGACCCCACCTCCAAGGCAGCAGCTGGCGGAGCCCCACGGGCTCCTGGCACAGAGCACACCGGCACCGACTGACATGGGCTTGTTCATTCTGGCTGCAGCAGCTCTTTCCTTTTTCCTGAACACACCCCAAAATCTCACTGTACATCACAGAACCACAGGATCACAGAAATGCTGTCACCAGAGGGACCACCTGATGGCACCGGGTTCTCAGAATTCTGGTCCATTGCGAAGACGTTCTTCTACCCTATAGAATATCCAACCTCCCCTTGAATCGGGTTGGAATAAGAAAAGCACAGGGAGCACTTGCTCGTCTCCTTCTCCAGAGACCTGCACAGCT
>NW_010292501.1:0-416 GCF_000700745.2 Antrostomus carolinensis | reverse complement strand
GAAACAGGATGAGCTCTCGTGAAGAGACGACAGCAAACAGCCCGCGAGATCCCCGCTTCAAACTGCGGATTCTTGTCTAACAGCCAGAGGAGCCGATTTGGCCCAGCAAGTGCTTTGGAAAACCACCGCTCCCTGCCTGGGGGGCAGCACCCTGCCCACCCCCAGCCCACTCCCTGCCCTCCCCTCTGCCCCCTGTCTTCTGCCCCAGGGGTGGCTGTGCCCGGCTCTCGCAGCTCTACCAGGGTCAATGGTCTCTGGAGAAGGGGCTTAGAGGGGGAACATCTAGGAGCAGCCTATTTTAATCCAGCCTGTGCTGAGGACCATCCCTCAGAGACACTTCAGCAGCTGCAAGGGGTCTGAGCACCTTTTTGGTACCACCTGCAGGGACATCACTCCAAGAAGGACATGGAGGTGCT
>NW_010292500.1:0-1465 GCF_000700745.2 Antrostomus carolinensis | reverse complement strand
GGTACGGGCTGCGGCTGGTGGGGGTCCTGCGGCACATGCTGCTGGGGTTCAGCATCATCCTGACCGACTACAGCCTCTTCTGGCTGCTCGACCTGATCCGGCATCAGCTGCGGGGAGAGATCGTTGCCAGAGGTGAGCAGCACCCACTGTGCCGGAGCAGTACCCTTGGTTGGCAAGCTCAAATGGTCACTGGGGCTTTGGGGTGGTGGGAGCCCCATTTCTCAGGCTAGCCCCATTTCTCAGGCTTTTGGGTGGTGTGGGACCCATTCCTCAGGCTTTGAGGTGTTGGGTGCCCCATTCCTTGGCCTTTGGGGCAGTGGGTTCCCCACTCCTCAGGCTTTGGAGTGGTGGGTGACCCATTCCTCAGGCTTTGGGGTGGTGGGTTCCCCGTTCCTTGGCCTTTGGGGTGGTGGGTGACCCATTCCTCAGGCTTTGGGGTGGTGGGTGCCCTGGGGCGATGGGTTCCCCACTCCTCGGGACTGAGCCGTTCACACCGCAGCGCCACTGGTCCTGGCCATCAGTGTCAACGGGACGGGCTACACCAGCGAGATCTTCCGGGATCTGGTCTCTGCCTTCGAAGTGCTGCAGCAGGGCAACGTCTCGGTGCTCTCCCAGCGTTGTCTCCTCCAGCCCGTGGAGCCCGACTACAGCACCTACATCAGCATGGGTGACCGAGGGTGCTGCACCCTCAGGGTGCTAGATGGGTGGGGGGCTTCAGGGGAGGTCACCCCTGTGTGACTCATCTTCTTCCCACCAGGTATCCTCTACGGTATCTGCCTCTTCATTGCCATCTTTGGCAGCTACGTGGCACGCCTACGCCGCCTGGTGTGTGCCGCCTACTACCCGTTCCGCGAGCAGGTGAGACCCTACACCCACCTCCCCACACCCACTTTGGCAACCCCTCTATCTTCACCTCCATCCCCACCATGCCAGGAACGCACAACCTTCCTCCACAGCACCATCCTGGCACGGCGGGCAGGATTGGCACGTGCCTTACGCCAAACCGTCACGCAACGTATGGCCAACGCTGGGCCAGGCAACTTGTTCCTCATCCTCACCTCCAAGTAAGTTTCCCATGGGAGATGTTTCCATGGGGTTGGATCCCAACCACATCAACCCCTTGCAAAAGGGCAATGCCATCCCCGTGCCTGTCTTTGCCTGGCTGGCTCGGTTTTTGGGTATCCAGCAAAAACATTGCCTGGCTTGCTGGATGGTGGAACAGCCGGATTTCATCACCTGCATCACACCTGGTTGCAATGGCGGCAATGTCCCACCTCTCTCATGGCTTCGTTACCCTCAGGCTTCTATTGCAATGAGTGCTACCAAACCCTGAACAACCTTTGCTCCATCTGCATGGGTCCTCTGAGCTACCAGGACACTGGGGACGAGGAGATGTGAGTAGTGGGGTGCAGGGACCCCTAACAGATCCCAGGATGGGGGGTGGGGATGAAGCCCACCCCTCCCC
>NW_010292499.1:12917-13336 GCF_000700745.2 Antrostomus carolinensis | reverse complement strand
CTGCCCTTTGTAGCAGCAACCCGGCCCCCCAGTTTGACTGGGGATTCTTAGCAGCATTCAGTCTGGCACGAAGTCCTCCCCCATTTCAGCCCCTCAGTATCTCCATCTTTGTCCTCTCCGTTCTCCCTCGACCCCAATTCACACACCCATGTGTGCGGGTGCACATTTGGGTGCAGGGTGCCCTGTGCCTGGGCGATGCGGGGCTGTGGGGGGCCGGAGCAAGTGCCCACATCCATGGATGGACACAGCTGCCCACCCAGAACACAGGCACCAGCCACCCAGCACCGCACCAAGCCCGGCACCGCGCCACAGCACACACGGCTGTCACCCAGCCCATCTGATGGGAACGCGGCCGCACGCCCCAGATTTACACACAGCTCCAAAAAAAGGCACAGAAACCAACACACAGGCACACACCC
>NW_010292499.1:10132-12754 GCF_000700745.2 Antrostomus carolinensis | reverse complement strand
CTGAGGATCTGAACCGCCCTGCTGCACCCCGGGGTGCTCGGTGCCCCCCAGGATTGCCTCGCTGTGCCCAGGCATTGCCATTTGCACACACACATGCTCCCCGGGCCAGGCACATGCAATGACACCCAGACCTGCCAAGCTGAGCCCTTCTTGGCAGGAGAGCTGGGTCAGGCAGGGCTGTGGGTCACCCGTGCTGGGACAGGGACATGGCTGGGAGACACCCTGGCTCTGCCCAGGGAACACCAGGATTCTCCGGGAGCTGCCAGGCAGGCTGGGTCTCCTGCAGGACTCGCCAAACCCCAGTGAATCTGCACAGAGAAATTCCCTGAAGGAATGTGAGGGGCACCCGCTGCTTTGGCTTTCCTCCTCGGCTGTCCCAACCCTCTTCCTGGCTGGACAAGTTCCCAGGGGAGCTGACAGCATCCTCTTTCTGGAGCAGCTTTTCCATCAGAGGGGCAGCTGCCCTCTCCCTGGGGTGACCTGAGCCCCCAGCCGAGCACCCATCAGCAGCCACCCAACTCAGGAAGGGCAGGAGCAGGCAGCCCCCATCCAAGCCCACGTCCCCCCCACCGCTCCCCGGTGTGTTTGCTCCATGCCCATCTCCTTTCCCCATCTCCAGCAGTTCCCAGCACCACTGAGACTCTTCCGCAACCAGGTCACAGCCCCACTCCAAGCATCCCAGCCCCATCTCCAACTTACTTGCCCAGTTCCTCGAAGAGCTGGTACTCCTCAGTGAAGCGATTGCAGGTGATGGTTGCCATCCCGAGGGGCTGGAAATGCTCCCTCCCCAGTACGGAGTTTGGGACAAGCAGCTCTCCTCTCGCTCCCTCCCTCTCCGTGTGCTCCCAGGGCTCTCTCCTCACCGAGGTAAATAAGGGAATATGTTTGATTGACAAGCCTGGAGATAATGATGAGGGCAATTTGTCTTCTCAGCCTCACAAGCCTTCGTCAGCATCCCCGTCCCCATGGCGACCACCGCTGCCAGAAACGCCCTGTTTCTGTTGCCGGGGCAACTGCGGGGCAACTGCCCCCCACCCCCGCCGTGGGGACCAGGGCCCTGCTGGGGACCCGGCCGCGGGGGCTGCCCGGGGGTCACCCGGCTGCTGCGGGGTGGGAGGAAGTAAAAAATGTGAATATTAAGGGTAATATAAAGGCTGTGGCAATGGGTGAGTAATTGGGGCAAAAAAGGGTTTCCATGGAAACCGTGGTTTCCATGTTGCAGGAGGATGCTGTTGCCCTGGTAACTGATCCCCCCCCAAAAAATACAGGCCCTGCGTGGTATCTCTCTGGGTCTGGGGGCTACGGGATGGGGGACACGCTGGGGCAGGTCAGGTGGGAGCAGGTGGAGCAGAAGTGTGTCAGAAGAAGCTGGAGAAACCATGGCAGGCCCCCAGGTCCCCAGACCGGCCTGCCATCAGCCAGGTCACCGGGGGGGCTGGCTCCGATCGCTCTGCAGGGGTAGAAAGAGGGGGGGGGATTTCAAAGTGGGGGTGGGAGGAAGGTCTGCCCCCCTCCTCGAGATTTTTGCTGCCTCTCCACTGCACTTAACATTAAAAAAGCACAAAAAGGGCAATACAAGTCGAGTGACAAAGTCCAAGACTGTGGGGAAGTGGATTTCCTCCTTGCTGCTGGCACCCCTGGCATCACCCACTGGGGACCCAGCACCCTCTCCTCCATCTACACCACCTCTCCCATCTTCTGAACCCCTCAGCAGAGCCTTCTTCTAAGCTTTTGTCCCACTTCTGGGTGATTTTGCAGCAGAAGGAGCTCCCAGGAGAAAGGGCTCCCACCACTATCAGGGAAGGCATTGCCTTTGTCAGCTGAGATGGACCGAGTTCCCTTTCAGACTGCCATGGAAGGGTTAAAAGGAAAAGAAAAGGCTCTAACCAGACAAAAATAGGGAGAAATCTTTGAAAGGAGAGAGAGAAGGAGGAGCAGAGAGAAGGAGAGAAGAAAGGAGGTGGAAGTGGAGGAGGACAGCAAGTGGCGGAGTGAGGAAGAAGAGGGGGAGGAGGAGAAAGGTCTAATGGCTTTTTTCCCTTTCAGACTGCCATGGAAGGGTTAAAAGGAAAAGAAAAGGCTCTAACC
This sequence comes from Antrostomus carolinensis, assembly GCF_000700745.2. Classification (NCBI taxonomy): domain Eukaryota; kingdom Metazoa; phylum Chordata; class Aves; order Caprimulgiformes; family Caprimulgidae; genus Antrostomus; species Antrostomus carolinensis. Next base: position 10,666 of record NW_010292499.1, on the reverse strand, counting down.
AGACAAAAATAGGGAGAAATCTTTGAAAGGAGAGAGAGAAGGAGGAGCAGAGAGAAGGAGAGAAGAAAGGAGGTGGAAGTGGAGGAGGACAGCAAGTGGCGGAGTGAGGAAGAAGAGGGGGAGGAGGAGAAAGGTCTAATGGCTTTTCCATTAATTGCACCGTTACCCACCTTCATCCCCACATTCAGCTTCCCGCCCCTGTATGACCCAGCCAGAGGGACCCTGTGGCCCTGGTGACAGGGTAGGGACCTGATTCCCACCCATGGGCATAGGGACAAGGCCATGGCCCCCAAGGGCTGGTGGCCTTTGGACCCACCTTGGCCATGCCACCACACAGGCATAGCACACCCCATGTTCTGTGCCCTGGGGGTATGATGGTCATCAAGACACCTCCCTGCCCTTGCATATCTCCTCCCCATGCCACTCCCACGCAAAAGGGGGCTTCACTCCTTGTCCCCAGGGCCATGCCAGAAGGTGGGGGGCTGCTGCGGGGGCAGTGCAGCTGGATGCTCGGGGGAAGGCTCTCCTCCTCCA
>NW_010292499.1:5933-10004 GCF_000700745.2 Antrostomus carolinensis | reverse complement strand
GCTAACGAACGTGTCTCCACGGGTGCTGCAGTGTGACCTGCCCACCTTCCCGTACCCACCTCCACGCTGGCACGTGTGCTCAGCCCCACACGGGTGACTCTGCACGCTCACAGAGCCGGGAGAAGGGATCTGATCCTTCCTCTCCACAGGATCCCTGACCCCCACACCCCAAACCCCCCACCCAGGGCAGTGGGTGATGGCAAAGCCCCCGCAGGGACCCTGTCTCCCTCCCCAGGTTTCTCCATCTTGGCAGAGAAGGAAGGGTTTGCTCTCCAGGAAGGGTTTCTCCCCCTCTGTCCTCCTCTCTATTCATTTTTTCCCCTTTCTTCGGCATTTTTCCTCTCTGAGGGTGAGGGGGTGTCAGGCTTCTGGGTGCTGAACACGTTCTGCTTTGCTGATGATATTTCCTCAAGTGGGAACCGCTGTGTGGCTCAGCTCCCCGGTGCCTGGGGACAACCCAAGGGGAGCAGGAGCTCTGGCTGGGACCTTGCCCCCCTGGGCTGAGGGTTCTCCCATCGGCTCCCAAGGAGGGGAGCAGTCCCAGCTCTCACCCAGAAGCCTCAGGACCCTCTGTGGATGTCTCTCCTTGGCCAACGTGTCTGTTCCCAGCCTCTCCAAGATGTTTTCCTGCAAGGCTTTGGAGAGCCAAGCTGTTCTCCTGCTGTCGTGCTCGGCTCTGGCCGCCTGATGGAGACCTTCATCCCCAGCAGCTCCTCTCCATCACCCGCCTGCCTCTCCAGAAATGCCTTCTGCTCTCCCCACGCCTGCTCCAGCTCTACCTACAGATATTGAGTTTCTGCATCCCAGCATGGGACTGTCCATGCCAATCCCCAAACACATTGGATAGGCAGCTGCCCCATGGGGCTTGGGGAGGATCAACATGTCCCCAGGGGGCTGCAGCAGGTCCCCCCTCCTCCCAGGGGAGGGGGCTTTCATGGGTCTGAGGGAGCTTGCAGCAGCACCTCGTATGCAAAACCAGCGGGGCTGTGGATTCCATATTGCAGAGATCCCAAAATTACTGGGACGGTTTCACACGCAAGCTGGGGTCTGGGGGATGCTCAGTTGCTGTCCTCTGGGAAGTTGAATTTGGGGTTATTTTTAGATATAAATTATAAATACCATGGTGAGGAGAGCTGATTTACATTTAGGGTTGTGTTTGCAAATGTGCCCTGTCCCTGCACTCGCTCCTGCAGCCACATGACACTGGTTTTGCCTGGGACAAAGTGTCCCCAGGGCCACTCTCTTCCTTGACACCAGGGTCTGTGGCAGGGACTCTCCTGCAGACGTGGTCGTGGATACTTGGGGACCCCCAGCAGGTGCCGTGTGGCTCCCTGGGTGGGGAGAAACCTCTGCAAAACCACACGTCCTCAGAAAGCAGGTGTCCATCCCTTTGGCACTGGGCTTCTTCCCTTCCCTCTCTCATGTGGAAAGCGCCTGTGGAGCTGGAGAGGCTCTGAGGTAGCCCCAATCCTGCCTGACCCATTATCCCCATCCTCATCCCCATCATTTTCCCCTCCCAATCTCCATCCCATTCCAACTCCAGCCCATCCCCATCCCTATCCTCATTCTATCCTCCTCCCCATCTCCATCTCAACTCCATCAGCTCCATCCTCATCCTATCCCCCTCCCAAACTCCATCCCATCCCAACTCCATCCCACCTGCATCCCCATCCCATTTTCATCCCCATTTCCACTCCATCTCCATCCTCATGATATCTGCCTCCCAATCTCCATCCCAACTCCTTCTATCCCCATCCCATCCCCATCCCGACTCCCTCCAGCTGGCAGGGTGGAGGCAGCAGTCCATCCTGATGGAGAAGAGACAGACATTGCCACTCCATCCCACCCCACTCTCCTCCCAGTCCAGAGCCCCAGTGGCCCCAGACCCACCCCCCTGCCCCTTCCCCTCCACAGGGCCCCATCCTGCACCCAGCTCCTGCTCAGGGTTTGGAGCAGCCTTGGGCTTTCATGGCGCTTTGAAGGGCGGTTGGGAAAGAGGGGAGCACTTGGCCTCTCTGTGCAAACACATCTTCTGGGATCAGGGATGGGCAGGGAGCTCCACCGCCTGAACATCTCACCAGCTGCACTGACCCCTTGGCAGACAGAGTGCACAGGCACTCCAAAGGGGCTTAAACTGTGTGAAAACATGGGATTTTGGTACATTGCTGCATTTTTCCCCACAGAGACCATTAATGAGCAGTGGTGGGATGGGGAGCCCATGTAGAAGCCACCACCTGCCCCTTCCCAGTCCAACATTCAGGTACAGCGGGACTGGAAACTGGTGAAGGACAACTGCTGTCCTTCGCTGGAGGCTCTGCACTCTCCAAGTACCCAGAGATGCTCCTGCTCCTTCTTTTCCTCTTTTTTTTGGGGGGACTAAGACTTTCCTTCAACTGTTTCTTTTTGTAAATATTCAGAATGCCACTTTTTTTTAATTTAAAAAAAAAAAAAAAGAAGAAGAACACCGATCCAATGCTGTGGCTGGGCTGACTGTGTGAACCTGGCACCAGCCCAGCAGGTCAGAAACTGGAAATGAAGCAAAACCAGATGAACCTTTTCATGGAGATATTAGGAAAAGTGAAGGGAGAAAAATCAAACATGTTTCCATGGAAATTTCCATTTTTGAAGGAAAAAAAAAAAAATAAAAGAAGGACTAAACTTGGATGCATTTATATAAATATGGAAATGAAAGCTGTTTCCCCAGCCTTGTCACCACCCCTCAGCCAGCCCCGCTCTCACCGGCACCGCTTCCCCCTTTGCCGTGACTCGTGTCCAAGCTCCTCACAACCATCACCCCCCTGCCCTCCTCTGGCTCCAGCTCAGCCTGCAGCAGCCTCCTCTTCCTCAGCAAAGCCTTGCTTTATATTCGACAGCCAGTTGGCTTTGTCAAATGGTAGCTGGGTTGGGGACACCAGTGGTGTGCATCCCTGGGGACCAGGCTGGCTGGTTGAGGTAGATCGAGGATGTGGTGCCACGGAGCCTGGTCCCCGTGGAGTGACTCGCTGAGAGTTGGGAATGGAGATGGGGCATCCTGGGGCTAATGGAAGAGCCAAGTCCCTTTCTTGATGCCTCTGCAGGGGACGTGTCCATAGGGATACAGGGAGATGATGGGATGGGGCGGTGATGGGCGTGCACTGGCACACGTGTTGCCACGCTCTGGCTTTGCAAACTCCTTCCCATCGCTACAAGAGGCCTCCTCTGTTCTGCCTTGCTGTCAGCTTGGGTTTTTGGGTTTTTTTTCTCTGTTTCTATAGAAAATCCCAATTCCCCCAAATAATCCAGCTAAGAGGAAGAAAAAAAATTAAATACAAACGTGTCATTGCATTCTCTTCCCGTCCCTCTCTCACACCCAGGGCTTGAAAGCGCACTGAAAGGTATTCAGCGTGCACGCTGCCAATTGTCACATCTTTCAATGACAGATTTTAAATGAATGTTATTTTGCAAGGGAGAGAGAGAGAGAAGGGGACAAAAAAAAAAAAAAAAAAAAAGAAAAAAAAAAAACAACACACACTCCTACTCAAAGATTTTTGAAAGGAGAGAGAGAAAAAAGGGAAAAAAAAAAAAAAAGAAAAAAAAAAAAAAAAAAAAAAAGCCCACACTGCTCATCCAAGAGCTGACAAGTCCTAACGGGCCTCATTTTCCAGAGACAAAAATAACTATTTTCAAAATTCACAGCAGGGCCTTCGCCTACACACGCTGCACCAAGAGAAACCTGTGGGGAGAAATGTAAAACACATTGTGTAAATGGAAATGCACCGTGCATCCAAAACGCCTTGAAAGCTATTTACCCTCTTTCATCCTCGCCAGCTCTCCTCAGAGCGCACGTACGCTCGCTCGCACCCCGCCGAAGGCGCGGGGGCACGGCTCTTTGCTGGCTACCCTGGCTCCTGAGCTGCCTGGCTCCTGGAAATCGCCTGGGCTGGCTCCCCATGGCAGGTGGGTGATGGGGAGGTGTTTCCCCTCCTACGCGTGTGCTGCTGGGAGAGCGGTGCCCATCTGTGGAGAGAGGATGTGGCAGGCAGGATTTGTCCCTGTCCCCGCCATGGCTTCGAAGTCCTGCACCTACAGAGC
>NW_010292499.1:286-5879 GCF_000700745.2 Antrostomus carolinensis | reverse complement strand
GGCGATGGGGACAGGGAAGAGTGGCTGGCTGGTTGGATACGTAGGATGCACGGGGAGGGACATGGGTGCCTACAGCCATGCACACGATGGGTGCAGGCAGGTAGAACTGTGGATGGAAGGGTCTGCTGGGTGGCTGAACCATGTGAAGTCCAGCAGAGCTTGGGGTAAACTTGTCTCCCAAATGTGGGCCTGTGGAGAACCACCTGTCACAGAATCACACAGAATCACAGAATGTCAGGGATTGGAAGGGACCTCAAAAGATCATCCAGTCCAATCCCCCTGCCAGAGCAGGAACCTAAATGAGATCACACAGGAAGGCGTCCAGGCAGGTTTTGAATGTCTCCAGAGAAGGAGACTCCACACCCTCCCTGGGCAGCCTGTTCCAGTGTGCTGTCACCCTCACTGTAAAGAAGTTTCTTCCTCTGAGTGCATCCAACCATGTCTTTATGGGCCGTAGCTCCTCACCAGGGCTGCTCCTGGCTCTGCAAACCAGCAGAGAGGAGAAGCCATGGTTCCACATGAGGGTCCTGTAGCAGTAAGGCGAGTCCAGCCTTGGCAGTCTCAGGTCTGACATCTACCTTCCACAAAGACGTACAATAGGGAAACACCATGGTCTTGGGTATGAGGGAGGCCCTCGAGTTCCCAGAGCAAGAGCAAAGGCAGCAGCTGCCTGGCAGAAAGTCAGGAGCATGTATATACAGGGAAACCATGATGGACAACTTGCAGGCAGAGGTGCCAAGGCTGCCCAGCCCCTCTGCACCATCACCCCAGGGTCCCACACTTCCTCCTGCCCTTGCAACCACCAACACTTAAAGCTTGTGATTGCCTGCAGAGTCCTTGAGAAAAAGGTCTCTCTCTTTGGAAGGGGCTGTTCATGGGCCAGCCCAGCTCAGTGGACTTGTACATCACCACTGAGCAGCACAGCTGAGCCCCCATCACCCTTCCTTCCCCATTGGGACCACCTCCCTGTGGCCACCGGTCCAGCCAGAGAGAAGAGGTGTTTTGGGGTGAACCCTGGAGCAAGGGAAAGCAAGAGGGTGCTGGCCACCTCCCTGTCCATCCCTCTGCCTTGCTCCCTCCCCGTGGCACTGCCATCCAGAGCTCCACCCTGGCCAGGCTGGGTCGATGCTGGGGGAGTCTCCCATCAGATGCGGTTGGACATGAGCCTGGTGTTCAGCTTGCGGAAGAAAGAGCGCAGTTTGCAGATCTTGCACTTCTTCTTCTTGTTCCTACTCTTCAGGGGCTCCCCAATGCCTTCCCACTCCTCCACGTCGTCCTCGCTGGCCCAAGGTCCCCAGGCACCGCCGTTGAAGTCCGGGTGAGCCCGGGGGTTCTCTGCAGGGTACCGCACTGGGATGGCCGTCCGGTTGTAGTGCACCAACCTCATCAGGAGGGTCCTGACCACATCTGGGCGCTGGTCTGAGAGGTCGTAGCGTTCGTAGGGATCAGCAGTGATGTTGAAGAGCCACACGGATTTCCTCAGGCCATCAGTGAGACGCTCCAGGTTCCACCAGCTCCCCGGGAAGTTGGTCAGGGTCTGTGGGGGGATCCAGTCGCTGTACCCTGGGTCACCAGTGAGGAGCTTCCACTCCCCGACCCGGATGGAGGCTTGTACAGCTGTGTTCCAGATGCCAAAGCCATCCTCCAAGGAGCCGTACTTGGCATGGTTGTACAGGGGGTCGATGTTGTGCAGGATTTCGGTTCGCGGTGACTCCTTGCCCTCGCTGATGGCAGGCCAGACGTTGTAGCCATCCAAGCCTGGGACGTTGCTCAGGTTGCCCCTGGCCAGGCTGACCAGAGTCGGGTACCAGTCTGTGATGTGAACCAGCGCCCAGCTGGTCCGGCGCTTGCGCTTGATCAGGGGACTGTGGACAAAACCGATGCCACGGACTCCCCCTTCCCAGTACGTCCCTTTGCGGCCCCGTAGCGGCCAGTTGCTTCCCCCAGAGAAGGTCTGGCCACCGTTGTCAGTGGAGAACACAATCACACTGTTGTCATAATAACCATACTTCTTGAGAGCCCAGGTGATGTTCTTCACTGCCTCATCCATACACGTCACCATGGCCGCGTACTTGCGGCGAGCAACGTTGCCCATGGAGCGGTAGCGGTAGATGTACTCCTTGGGTGACTGCAGAGGTGTGTGGACCGCTTGGAAGGCCACATAAATGAAGATGGGCTCCTTGGGGCTGTGGGATGCCAAGATCTTGCTGACACGCTGGGCATAGAGGAAGGTGGAGTACTTCCCACTCTGGTCCCAAGCCACATCCTCCCCTTCGTGCAGGTCGTAGCCGCAGACGCCCGGCCCATCGCAGTTGTCGTAGGTGTAGTAGTCCACGTTGCCCGTCAGGGAGCCCAGGAAGGTGTCGAAGCCCCGGCGGGTGGGCAGGCATTCCTTCTTGTAGAAGCCAAGGTGCCACTTGCCCACCATGTGTGTGGAGTAGCCAGCTTCCTGCAGCTTCTGGGGCAAGGTGACCTGGTCGAGGGGCAGGCAGTTGGGCTGCCGAGGGCGGATGATGGAGTGTTGCAGCCCTGTGTGGATCTGGTACCTGTTGGGAGAGAGCCAGGAGGAATCAATGGCAATGAGGAGCAGTGCTGGGTGGGGACATGACAGCTGGAGACCGCAAAAGCATGCAGATCTCCATGTCACCCAGCCCAACCCCATGGAGCAAGCTCCATGTCAGAGACAGGCAGCTCCTCAACCATCCAAACATACAAAAAGCAGATGCAATAAAAAAGAGAAGGGGCTCAGCAGAGATCTCAAAAGCACAATGGGATGATCTCCTAGGATGCCACCAGCAATCGTCCCTGCTGCTGCCAGCCCAGGGGAGGTGTGGGGCTCTGCCAGGGCTGGGCAGCACAAGCAAGAGTTGCATAGCAATCCCTGTGTTTGCAGTGTCCCACCTGGCTGTCCTCACATCCCTGTCCTCTCCCATTTTACACACCCCAGAGATGCCTGGGACCCCTCTAGAGCCATCAGGAGAGAAGAAAGGCCTTTGCCTGGACCCCAGTTGGCTCCACCACCCCCAGGCAGGAGGTGACCACATCCTCATCAGGAGATGATCTGATGAGATCTGCATCCTATGGCAAGTGCTGACCACCCAGCGCTGCTCCAGGGAAAGCTCCATCTGCCCCAGGAGGTAGAAGGGTCCAGGATGAGAGGAGAACTGACTGTGCCACTGCGGGAGAGGGTTATGGACCAGCATCCAGCCTGCCCTGTCCAGAGCAGCATTGAAGGCGCAAGTAGGAAAAGCATGGTCTGAGGAACTCATAGATGTAGATGACAATGATCCTTCGAGCCCACAGCCACCAGCAAATCCCCAAGGGCCAGTGCGACAGCAGCACAGGACCGCCTGGGAACACAGCTCCTTGCCTGGCACCGAAGGACCTCATGGCAGAGACCACCCTCTCCCAAAGTGACACCCAGTGCCCAACAGCATCTGCATTTTTGGCCCTGCCATGTGCCGCTATTTATCCCACGTGAAAATCAACCATTTACCCAGGAAGCCTTCTAGAGAAAGGCAGCAAGATGACTTTCTCTGGAGGATCTCCATCATCTGCCAACACATTGGGGCACCTGTCTAGCAGCAAGCTGGGGTTAAGCCCCGCAGAGCTAAGGAAGGGACAGAAGAGGAGACACGAGTTGGGTGTGAGCAGGCACTGGCTTACCTGCCAGTTATCAGCTGGCTCCGGGACGGGGTGCAGATGGGCTGGATGTAGTAGTTCTCCAGCTTAACGCCCTCAGCTGCCAGCCTGTCCAGCGTTGGTGTCTGGATATCTGAGCCGTGATACCCAACGTCATGGTAGCCCTGGTCATCCGTCAGAATGAAGATGATGTGGGGTGGCCTGGCGAAGGCAGGAGGCAATGATTTCTCCATGGGATCCATGGCCACGTTGGCCACCAAACTGGGCTTCATCCAGTCCCAGGATAAATAGCCAAAGCTGAGCAGGCTGACGAGCGAGAAGCCCGTGAGGGCATAGACGGCCATCCCGGAGCACACTGCGCTGCCTGCGAAGGGAGCTACTGTCCCGGCATCATCTCAGAGCCACGAAACTGGAGTCTCCTCCTCCTCTGGGAGAGCCCCCCCGAACTAGAGGATGGTCCCCAAAACCCCTGCAGCCAGTTTTGTGGGAGCAGCTCCCATGAAGGCACACTCGAGCGCACACAAAGAGCTTTAATCCGCCGGGGCTGGGTTGCTTTCAGTCAAAAGAAAATAACCCTCGCGCCGCTCCAATCACACACATCTGCGCGGCATGGAGTCTCCTCCTCCTCTGGGAGAGCCCCCCCGAACTAGAGGATGGTCCCCAAAACCCCTGCAGCCAGTTTTGTGGGAGCAGCTCCCATGAAGGCACACTCGAGCGCACACAAAGAGCTTTAATCCGCCGGGGCTGGGTTGCTTTCAGTCAAAAGAAAATAACCCTCGCGCCGCTCCAATCACACACATCTGCGCGGCAGGACGGGTTCCTCGCAGCGATCAACGGCAGGCCCTGCCGCTCACCAAGCGTCCCGAGAGCTAGAAACACTTCCTGCCTACTTGGAAGCTTCTCTCCGGTGTTATTTCTTTATGAAGAACTCCATAAAAAAAACCTTACTGGAGAAAGTAGCTGACTTCTCCTTCTCCTCCTCTCCAGCCCTGGGCTGTCCGGACGGCTCGTTCTGGGGACGATGATCCTTTTCTCTAAACTCCTGCAGAAGAGGGTGCTAAAGTTTAAGCCCAAAAGTGCCGAGCTGTCCTCCTCACCCTTCAGGGAAGAGCCGCCCTCTCCTTTTTCCCACCCTCCGCTCCAAGGCAGAGAGTCCCAACATCTGCCCAGGACGTGGGCTAAGCCACCAGGTTTATGGGGAGCTGCAGGCTCGGCCCCTCCCAGCTCAGCAGCTCCAGGAAAAAGCTGGGAAGCCCTCGAGTGTGCAGGGTCCTAAGCGTGGTGTTCCCCGAGCCAAGGACACTTCCCTCCCTGCTTGCCCCAAGATGTGTGACACATGGGCCAGGGTCCTGGTGGGATGCTCAGCTCAAACCCCCACAGCATCCAGCTGGGGAGGGCAATGGGGAGGGCTGGGTCCCCAGGAGGGATTGTTGGGGCCAGATGCCCACACTGCCAGAATCACCATCCAAATAAATCCTGGGCAAGGAGAAGCTGCAAAAACTTGTTGAGACACTCTCAGTGTTGAATCAAACCAGTCAGGGGCATGCAGAGCACTACAGAGTGGGGAGGGTGCTGCTGCACCCATTTTCCAGGTGGGGAAACTGAGGCAGAGAGGGGCCACTCATGCTGGCCCCTGCTACAGCCAGACAGGGACAAGGCTTGGTGTGAACTAGAGACCTCTGCCAACGCAGGGGTACTGGTCTGAGCTTGGGGTACTGGGACAAGGGCTCAGGTCGGTGCCCTGGTGCTTCAGGGGAGATTTTGGGAGAGATGAGTGATGCTCCTGTGTGACTCCTGTCGCAGAGCCAGTGTTCATCAGGCATCAGGAAGCCATCACGCCTGGCATGCATCTCGCCCCTTTGGCTTTCCCTAGGGCAGGACTTGCTGCAGGAGGAGGGATTTTGGCAGCACAAACCCACCCGTGTTCACCCACCCCTGGCAGAGCTGGGAG
>NW_010292499.1:0-238 GCF_000700745.2 Antrostomus carolinensis | reverse complement strand
GGCAGAGCTGGGAGCCGAGCCCTGTGGCTGTTTGGGCACCGTGCTGTCCCTTGCTCTGTACTGATGGGGACCCGAGGGGTCCCCCAACACAGCCCCCCCATCCCACGCTCCCTGTGTGCCTTTAGGACCCCAGGGCTGCAGTGGTGGGGGCTCACTGGGGGCTTTGGGAGGGCTCTGTCTGCACTGAGGCAGGGGCTGGCGTGGAGGGTTCCCGACTGCTAGACCCCCAGACCACTGC
>NW_010292498.1:30324-43840 GCF_000700745.2 Antrostomus carolinensis | reverse complement strand
CAAAGAAATTCTTCCTCACATCCAATCTCATTTCAGACATGCCAAGGCATCAGTTCTGGATTGGGAGGCCTGTTGAGATGGGTTCTGGTTAACTTTTGAAATTCAGGGAGGGGAAGCCAGCAAGAGTTTTCTGTAGCAGTGTGATGAGGGAGAAGACGTTACAGAGGAGCGCTGCTCCAGTGCACCCAACGTCTTTGGAAACCACCTTGATTCTGACAAGAGATCCCTTTGAAAAACAAAACCAAATAACCCAAACACCTGCCCGCGGTTGTTCTCACAGCAAAGGGGGTTATAAAAAGCCTACAAACCTACAAGGAGTAGCAGTGACACAGCAGCCCAGTTACAGCTACCCAGAAAGGTATTAACACTTGTACACCTCTATATATTAATCTTTATAAATACAGTATTCTACACCAGGAACTGTAGAAAGACGTCATTCAAGGTTGGTTTTTTGTTTGTTTGTTTGTTTTCAAAAGCTTGTGAGGGCTTTTGTTCAGATCTCTGCCTTTTTTTTTTTATGCCAGTCTGGAACACTTGTTCTTTCTCCTCCTTCATCTCCCACCCAGTCTTAAGCGAAGCAGCTTGGTTAGTCCAGCCACTGTGCTTTGCTGTTCGAAGTAGTGGGAAGGAGACCATATGAAGAGCTGCTCTACAACTTTCAAGGGTGAAAAGCTAAAGTGTGAGGCAGGTTCAGCTGTCAGCAGAGTCCCGGAGGAAGAGGGTAAGTCATAGTTCATCCCTGGAGGACGGTGCGTTGAGGGATGACTGGGAAGGGAGGGCATCTTTGTTCTGAGCATCGCTATGGATCTTGCCCTGCTGCCGGGATTTCCAGGAGTGTGTTCTGTCCCAGTCAGTTGACACAGTCTCGTTGTCCCAGATGGTAGAGGTCTCTGTGTCGCTGAGGTAGCCTGGCTGCCCTGTGTAGTGAGTGGGGTAAACAAGCAGGGGCTCTGCTGAAAAGGCTTTCAAGTCTCTGGACTCATAGTACTCCATGTACTTCGCTCTAAAGAGGAGAGAAAAATGATCAGTAACAGAGTGAACTGATGAACATCATCAGTCACGGCGAGACACAACCCAGTGTGCTGAGCAAACAGGTCCCAGGGAGTGGATGTAGTTCCTGGGGTGGACTCTGACTCTACAGCCAGAACCATGCACCTCACAACCACACTCAACCTCTACAAACCAGGTTTTGATTACAGAGAGACAGCCAAGCATCTCAGGACCAGCCCACAATCCCTGCACCAGGTAGGGACAACAACCCTTCCACAGCAGACCCATCACCTCCTTCGACCTGTGTCAGGAGCTCTGCTGCAGACAACCAAAAAGCAGGAAGAGCAGCCCTGTCCGTCACCAGCCAGGCTACAGAAGTGGGACACACCTACATGATCTGGCTTAAGGTCAATCAGCAAGACCCAGCTCACGTCAACCCGAGCACCAAAGGCATCCTACTCACACAGGGTGCTTGTTGTACATGACCGGCAGGAATTCATCGACGGGCAGCATCTTGCTGAAAGGCTCAGCTCCGATGAGCTTCTGAGCCCCTTGATAAGAGATTGCGTACCCCAGGGTCCAGTAGGAGTAATCAGCTTCCACCAGGTTCATGACATTGGGAACTGCTTTCTCAGGCTCCTGCACCTGCATCCTTTTCCGGCCGATGTAGCTTAAAGGGTGAAAAGACCATGGAAATTGCAATCAAAGTCAGTCTGCAGCAATTAGGACCTCAAGGCTGTTGGTGTCAACCAGGGAAGGGCAAAGGGTCAATCCAAGAAGTAATCCCTGACCAAGCTCATAGATTTCTATCCTGCACCACTCCCAGACATCCAAGTCTTAACCCAGTGTGGGGCACAGCTGTGAAAGACTTCATAAGGGAGCTAAGATGACACGGTTCAAACCTCAGGATTGAGCTGTGTCAGTTCCTCTGTCACAGCAGCATCTGTAGACACTACTGATATCAACCAGTGCTGCCCACCAAGGGCAGCCATGGTACCTGATGGGCATTCCAGCACCGAGGAGGCAGATCTGTCCTGATGGGAAGAGCCACCAAGAAGTCTGTGCCACCTTCCCCTGCACCCCAGAACTAACCTGCACCTCTATCATGACACAGCAGGTGCTGCTGACCTCCCCTGCATGCCCAGGAGCTCTGAGATGGCTGAGGGCCAGTTACTTACATAAGCTCCCAGTCTAGCTGGGCTTGGTCAATGTCATCCATCAGCTTCATGAGCTTCCTTTTAAACTGGTGTTCAAAGCGCACATCGTCCTCAATAACAAGTGTCTTCTCCAGTTCTCTGTTCACCACCTGAAACAAGAGGGTTCAGAAGTGATCACAGTGGCCCACATGGGCTACTCCCCACACTCTGAAATTGTCAGGGTCATCCTGACCTGGCACTGCCTTCTAGAGCATGTAGGTCGGGAGGCTGGAGAACCACTTCCAGATTCACAGTTCGGGTGGGAGAGAATGCAAGAGCCAGTGAGAACAGTTCTGAAAATACCCTGTGGCTGAGCATCTGCAACCTAAAAAACCCTCCATCTGGTGTCGCACCATCTAGACCCTGTGAGGTCCCATCTACCATGACCAGAGCAACCATTTCCTCAGAGGAACGTGCAGCAGCCTTTGATGCCAAAACTACTGTTCTGAAAAACCTCTTGGTTGGAAGAAAGTGTTGCTGGAACCTGGGAAGGAGGACAAACCAGTGTATCCAGAGTCCAGCTCTGATGACTGGAACACACTTGCAAAGGCACCCTTCATGTAGGTTCCCACCTTATCATCTCACCGTTGGTGATTTAGAAGTCTCAAGCCCAACAGCAGAGCTGGGCTGCTCAGGAGGTCACTCCTGCTGGCTCTAGGCTCTTCTCATCAATGCCCTGCCCTGCAACCAACACCTCTGAGGGCAGAGGGCTGTCTCCTCATGCATCTGTACAACACCCTGCACCAGGAGGTGCAACCCTCTGTCATATTTGGGCAACCACTGCCATTTCCCAGTCTCCTTTTAGTACCAAGTCTCTGGCACTACCACACCTTACCCAAAATACTCCCTCCTGTTGATGTTGGGCTGTGTAACTCCAACATCACTGACCAGCATAGCCCAGATTACTCAAGTGTCACTCCCCAGGTGACCGGGGACAGATAGAAGCTCTAGCTTTTACCACCCAACAAGATCTCTTAGGCTCAGGTAACAGAGGTCTCTACTGTTAAGAATATTTATGATACATCAACTTGAAAAAGCCAACCAGCAGAGTCACTGGAACTTGCTTCAGCACAGATGCAGAACCAGGGGGAAAAACCAGGAGGTTTTTTTAACACTATTTGTTCTTCAAATCCTTTCTCTACAGCAAACTTGCTCCAAGCAGGCTACAGGATGCTTTGCCAAAACAGTCATGAAAATATTCTGATAGAAACCACTCAGAGCTGTTGGCAAAATGGAAAACAGAGATGAGAAAGTTGAACAGCTCGTTCAAGAAAAGCCCTGTGCGTGATCCCAGACAAACCAAGGAGAACAGTTCCATCCTACTCTTCCAGAAACCTGCATCGAGGTCCCTTCCAACCCAACCCATTGTGTGGCTCTGTGATTGTATTTGATGCTCTGCCCTAGGGCTGGTGTGGAATTATTACTGGAGGTGACTCAGAAATCTCTCCACACATACATCTCAGAGAAGGTTCAGCATGAAAGAAGCTTTCAGGGTGGAGTGTATTTGGTGTGTGAGAAGTCTATTCCATGGTAGTTCCCTAGGTACAGCCTGTGACCTTAGAGTTGCTGACTCCAAGAGAAACAGGAGGGTGGAGTGAAGACACCACGGCCAGGCTCTGTGCACAGCAGAGGGGAACTCGATGGTGCTGTGGAACTGATAAGCCCCATGGCTGCTGCCCTGAGCCAGCAGTTTCTCATTATAACGTCATTATAATGCTAAACTACACCTCCATCCCAAAAACTACCCATCTCTAAGGTGTGACCACCCCTCACTGAGCATGTGCTCTGAATTTCCTCTGCTCTAGACCTTTAAAAAAGCAAAGCAAGGAAATTTTACACCAATTACAACAGAGGTATGTATGACTAGAGTCACTCGATCTCTACCTGAAAGTAAGAAAATAGTATAAAAATGGCCTAAGACAGGAGGGATGTTAGGGAAGATGCCACCACAGACAAGTTGGGAAGATACCATCACGAATCACTGATGACTTCTGGGACCAGTCAATGGGCTGAGCCTCTCTTCCCCCTCACAGGGACACCTACGGGGTGAGATCCGAACCTTCCCTGGGTAACTTAGAAAATCTCTTAGAAAATCGAGTTGTTTTTCTTTTACTTAACTTAATGTGTTTGTAGATTTATGTTGTGAAGTATCTATATTAAGTTAGTGCATCCAGAGCTGTGGGAGTTCAATATCTTGTGCTCAGCACCTTCCTGCAGGCACCCCGAGGTCACCTGCAAACACCTTACCTCCTTCCAGATGTAATAGTGACTAAGGAAGCAGCCGATCTCTCCTCTGGTTAGTGGTCTGGAGGAGTAGGGGTCCCGATAACCTGGGAGCATGTCGATGCTGAGAGCTTTGAGCTGACTGGTGTTCAGGGCTCTGAGAAAAAGAGAATATCTATCAACATTTTAAAGGAAAGTAAATTCAAGTCAGACACAGCGGCGATACGGGAAATGCTGCTGATGTTCAGAGAAAAGCTGTATATCGAGAAATTCCTGGTTTGCTAAAAAACCTGGAGAAAAATTAACTTATTGATTTACATTTTATAAAGCTTTTCATTACCCTTAACTCTGCCAACTTCCTGTGGGACCATCAACTTGTCAGGTGCTTGGCTTAGAGGATTTTTTTAAAGAGGGCTTGATGGGTACCCAGGTGTCAAAGACCACCAGGTGGCATGTGGGTTCTCATCATCTTGAGGTCTTTTTGCAACTCCCAGACCAAAAATTTCTGCCTTGATTTCTCACTATAAAAAGGTCTTAATACACCTTAGAGTAAGCTTGGAAAGGGCTGTGTCAGGGTTACCACTGTAGCACAACAGCTTTGTAGCACTAGGATGGATGATCTTCCCAGGATATAATTGCTCTCCAACACTTTCACTGCTGACTCCTTTTAACTGTGTACAAGTGTTATAGGTCACATAAATCACTATGATTTTAACCTGATTTTGATCTTAGTCTGGACCACACTGCCCCAATTCTCTCATGGAGACTGACTAGGAAGAAGTTTTTCACTGTGAGGGTGGTGAGACACTGGCCCAAGTTGCCCAGAGAAGCTGTGGCTGCTCCTCCCTGGAAGTGTTGAAGGCCAGGCTGGATGAGGCTTTGAGCAACCTGGTCTAGTGGAAGGTGTCCCTGCTGATGGCAGAGGGGTTGGAACTGGATGAGCTTTAAGGTCCCTTCCAATCCTAAACATTCTATGATTCTATGACTAATTGCAAAAGAAGAAAGAAACAGAGTAAAACTGCCCCAAAACGACTGTTGTGTCAATAAAAGTGGTATTGACCTCCCTCAGCCCACCCTTCCCCACCAGAAGGGAGGTCAGGGCATCCAAGGAGATGGTGTTAAGCAGTGATGCCCAACCCACTCTTTGCAAACACCAGCAACCCCAACCAAAACTCACTTTCCATCCACAGCCTCCACTATCTTGACTGCAATCTCCTGCTCATAGAGAGTCCGCAGCATCCGATCCCGCCTGTCTTTCCGACGCTTCAGATTGATCATGAAAATCTGGGTAGAAGAGAAAGACGTCAGCTTGCCAGCTTAGGAGTGAGGAAGAAAAGGGAGTCCTGATCCACCCTTCTCCAGTAGCCTCACTGGAAAAGCAGATCTTTATTAAAATACCAGGTGTGTTTTTATTCCAGCTTAGAACTTGACCAAAAAATTGGGGTTGGTTTTGAGTTGAAAGGTTAGAGGCTTGTTCTTTGTCTAACAGCTACTTGTCATGGATAGTTTATGTCACAGGGAAAGTTGCTCTTCCAAGGATGAATAAAGGTGAGAGGAGACCAGTTACAGCCAAGTCTATAATTTCCAAAGACATAGGATGTTTTGATTTATATTAAACACAGAGTTAAATGGCCATCTTCAGCTCCAGTCCCAGAGGAACACTGACCCACATGCTTTCACTGCCTGTATTTAGGATTATCAGCGGGGCCACCATCCAAATACAAGGACACAGCAAAGAGAAAAGTTTTGTAATTACTTTGGGCACTGAAAATCCACTGCTATCCCTCCCAGAGCAGAAAGCCCAGCAGAGAGCCAAGACTGGGAGCAGAGACGTCTGGGCAGGGCTCAGTCCAAGCCTTGAGGAGACAGAGGACTGATGCCCTCATTTGCAGGTAAACTCCAGCAGGTCAGGGATATTTTTCAGTCCCAGGCAGACAAGTACAAGTGTAGCTTTGTAGTCTGTGGAGCAAAACCTCATCCCACTAAGAAGTGGATCAAATTCCAGGTCAGTACAAATGCAAAAATAATAAATTGGATAAATAAAGTGCAGCCACAAAGGACAACATGGAAAAAAGCCTTACACCAGCTGTGTCCTAAACACAGATGCTCAAACACACACGGCCAAATCAGGATCAGACTTTACGAGCCACATAAACAGATGTAGCAGAATACACCACGAGAACAAAGGCTCCCCTGATCACCCCAACTCCCCCAGTCATGGTGCCACTGCCACCCTGGCAGCTGCACACACAGGGGCTGCTGGCTCTGTGAATAACAAGACATTGGATAATTAAAGCACAGCAGATCCCCCTCCAGCCTTCTCCCCCCACAACGTGAGGCTGAATCAGGAGAGGAATGTCTGCAGAGTCTTGGGGCACTACCAGTGTCAGCAAACATCTTTCTAGTTCACTTTAACTTAAGGCCATAGCAGAAAAATGCAGTGATGAAGCAGGGCAAGGGGAGAGCTGCCCCAGGAAGGAGACAGCATGCATGGTTTTCATCACTCCTGGAGGTACCCAGCTTGGGCTGGAACCCAGCCATGAGCCTGGCTCCCTCAGCTGCTCCAGCCTCTCCAGTGTCTCTCTCAGGTGAGAGAAATCATTCCCTTCTGTCACGGGAAAGCAGAAGTTTCCCAAAAGACCAGTTTTTGTTGCAGAATGGAAGGGCTGCCAAGCTGCTCTGCAGGGTCGGACATAGAGGAAACAGTACAAGAACCAGTGAGTTAAATAACCTGGTTTTCAGCCTCACTTCTACCATCTCCTCCCACACCATCAAGACAGGAAGCCCAAAGATTTCCTGGGCACTAACACACACTTCTAATCAGAGGCTCTCGTAGTGCCTGCAGACCTGGCTGGCCTCATTTCCCCACAGCAAATGCCAGAGGGAAAGAATGTTCCCGGAGCCCTTTTCCTGCTTCCCTAAGCTCAGCAGTTCTCCCCAAATAAGGATGGCTGTTTTCTCCTTGCAAAAACTTTAAGTTCAAAAGATAAGTGACTGGAAAAGAGCTAAATATGTGAAAAGATTATATACTCCAAGGGGAATGGCTGGAAGCTCAGCTTCAGGGAGAACCCAGGTCCTCTAGGTGATAAATAGGAAGAAAAGAAAAGGCAAGACAATGGCAACAAAATAGGTTCCTTACTTCATCAAATCCCATCTTGTCAGGGTTCTTCAGAGGAACAGAAACATACTGAGAGGGTTCAACGGGAGGACGATCAACTGAAAAGAGAGGAGAGATCCCAAACATCACCTTCACGTACATGCTGCACATGTTTGCATCCCTGGGAGACAAAGTGAGCATAGGACTGGGTGGAGAAGAAAGTGTCCACGTTGCAAAGCAGAAGCCAGAAGCCATCTGCCAGACAGAGCTTGTGACAAAAAACAAGGTTCTGCAGCATCCTTTCCACATTCAAGATGCATTTTTGCATTTGATATGAGGAAGTTAAGGAGTTGTGTGAATGGGGTTGACCTGACTGTGAAGTGATCACATCCCTAGGCAGAAAAGTGGTGGAAAATTGAAAAATGTGTATCAATACAGTATGAGAGCAGCCAGATCAGGATGCAGACACTCAAGGGGAAGAGAGCTGGGCTGCTGGCAGGGGAGCTCCACAGACTTTAGAGCCTGGGGGGTCCATCATGGCAGGGCACAGTAACTTACTCATAGCCTCGATCAGCGTGTGCACAAAGTTCTCGCTTTCTTCTTGCAGCGTCTGGTGTGATTTCAGGGGCATGGGGAGGAAACCGTAGTGTTCACGGTTGCAGATGAACATCTGTATTCCTGGGGATCAGAGAAAAACAGAAATTAGAGATTAGGACTTTTACCAGCGGATTTTGCTGCTCTGTTGCTACAGAGTCACAACAAACTCATGCCAGCACCTCAGTCCCAGGACGTTCTGCTTCATAAGCAAATATATTCAGAAATATCACAGTGCCATTCTCTGGTTTATTTGGCTGGTGGCAAGTGGCCTCTCCTATGAAACCATTTTCTATTTGCTCCCTAACAGCAGGTATTTTTAAGGGCAGTTTTCTCCTAGCAGAGACAGGGAATCCTGCTCTTAGATCAGAGAAAGGGTTTTTTCTGGCCTTCGCCTTCAGACTATGAAAACAATCCCGCAGCAGAGGGCAGAACAGGCCTTTAGCAAAAGCAGTGTCTGATACACGCAGCAGGATGACGGGAGCACCACAGAAACCCCCACCCCCAAAAACCCACCTGCACTGCTCAGACCTGCCACCTCACCTGATAAAACTCCTTCACAGACCCCCAGCCAAGAGCAGGAACGGGTTTTCCCCCTCCCAGTAAGCCAGCCTCAGGAGATGCAAGGGCTGGCACAGGAGCCAAACGGGTTCCCAGTTGGAGCTGTGTGGAAGGAGGGACAGCAGCCATCCTGGGAGCCTCCGGGCAAGGAGGGGTGCAGGTCTGTCAGAGCAGGGAGATGAGAGAGGGACAAATTCAAACAAACCCAGCCTGGCTAGGGATGATGGAAGCTTTTGTCTGAGCTTTGCCAGGCTTCTCTGTCAGACCACAATAAATATGGAGTGACTCTTCGAGGGTGGAGGAGCTAAGTCTGATCAGAGGGATGGAACAGCTCTGCTGTGAGAGCTGGGGTTGTCCAGCCTGGAGAAGAGAAGGCTCTGGGGAAACCTTATTGCACCTTTCAGTGCTTAAAGGAGACCTGTAAGAAAGATGGGGACAGACTTTTCACCAGGTCCTGTAGCAACAGAACAGAGTGATGGTTTTAAACTACAAGAGGGGAGATTCAGACTGGATATAAAGAAGAATTTTTTTACAATGAGGTTGGTGAGACCCTGGCCCAGTTGCCCAGAGAGGTGGTAGAAGCTCCATCCCTGGAA
Organism: Antrostomus carolinensis; assembly: GCF_000700745.2. NCBI lineage: Eukaryota > Metazoa > Chordata > Aves > Caprimulgiformes > Caprimulgidae > Antrostomus > Antrostomus carolinensis. The sequence continues at coordinate 34,583 of NW_010292498.1, read as the reverse complement.
ACATTCAAGATCAGGTTGGACGGGGCTCTGAGCAACCTGATCTGGTTGAAGATGTCCCTGCTCACTGCAGGGGGTTGGTTGGACTGGATGGCCTTGAAAGGTCCCTTCCCACCCAAACCAGTCTATGTTTGGCAGCTGCAACAGCACACGGTTGGCCAAATGTGGGAGCAGGCAGTTCAGTTCCCTTGGGATCACATGGATGAAGCTGGGTTATACAGTGGCTATAGCTGCAGGCTCTGTTACCAGCCCAGCAAGGATTCACTCTGGGTTTTGCACTCAAGCATCTTCCTGCTTCTGCTTGCTTTGGCTAGAAAATAAAAACATTTCACCTGTGTTGGCAAAGGACTTTGAAGAATATATGGGATAACCATCTTGGAAGTGCCTAGTCTACGACCAAACATAGTCCTTTCCTCTCCAGGACTAGTTTTTACAGTGCCCTGAAGCTTAGAAGAAAATCCTAGACAGAGACACAAGCAAGGAGAAAAGATGCTTTCAAAACGAGGTGATAAAATAACATCCTTCTACTCAAAAGCTTCTGCAACTGCTTGTTCAAGGAGCTGAATCTGAAGGTGCAAAACAAAGAGCAGCTGCCTTTGCAAGGGAGAGACCCACTCAGTGCTGAGCTTGTTCACTAGGAACATCCCAGCAACGTTGGATCATCCAAATTCTGTTCTCTCTGAACTGACCAAGAGTTTGCCCACTGTCAGCTGTAACTGCAGCAGCACTGGGCCCAGTGTCACATCAGGCAACGCACTCAAAGCTACAGCCCGAGAAGCTGTAGGGGAAATGGGTTTAAGCTGAAAGAGGGGAGATTTAGATTAGATATTAGGAAGAAGTTCTTCACTGTGAGGGTGGTCAGACACTGGAACAGGTTGGCCAGAGAAGCTGTGGCTGCTCCTCCCTGGAAGTGTTGAAGGCCAGGCTGGATGAGGCTTTGAGCAACCTGGTCTAGTGGAAGGTGTCCCTGCTGATGGCAGGGGGGTTGGGACTGGATGATCTTTAAGGTCCCTTCCAACCCAAACCATTCTAAGCCAAGGGAAAAGATTTCTGTTGGTTTTAAATGAGCTCTGGAAGGATCCTCTATTAATTAACCACAATCTGAAAGCTGCTAGAACCCATACAAGCTGGCCAAGTAGATTTTATGAAAAATGCAAACCTACAAGCTTTTCTGCCCTTTTTCTTTTTTTCTTTTAAATGAAACAAGCACAACCATCCCCCTCCCTCTAAGAAATAAATGAAAAGCAGACACTACCTGGTGTGTTGACTCTTTCATGTATTAGTCCTCCTAATCCCTGGTATTTTTAGCAGAGCAGAATTGTCTGCATTAATGACCCCGGTGTTTCTACCATTTTAAGTTCTGCAAGCAAATTGCTGGCTATGCTACTTGCCAAAACACATTCAGCTGTCAGCTGCAATTTAAGTAAATGGCAGAATAAAAAAAATACTACTTGCTGACATTAATGGATTTGGCACTGATCTAATCAACTAATCTTATCTGGCTCACTGATCTCTCTTCTCATCTTCTGCTGGCTTAAACACAGTTAATCTGCATAGATTCACACCCGTATTTCTGTTGCTTCTGGGATAAAAGCTACTTTAAAATGGTAAAGTTACTTTAAAACAGGAGGGGGACTTGCTCTCCAGCTCTGCTTTTATCAGAAAATAAACAACTGCTACGAGGGACAGAAAAGCTGATAGATATTTTTATCATCATTAGCCTTTGTAAGGCAGTGACCAAGATTCCCAGCCATGCCCTAAATCCACAGCCATATTTAGGGAACTTAAATTTCCCCTACATCACTATGACCAGACCTTCCTGCTGGCTGGCTCTAGATCTTCAGAGCCTCAGGATGGAAGGAAGCTCAGGAGATCTCTTTGGCTTGTCAGTGCAAGGGGCTCTACAGTGTCCACCTTTGTCAATGAAAGGCCAGCAGTTGAGTTTTGTTCTGAGTCAGTAATCCCACCCAGGCCAGATCCTCTCAGCAGAAGTGGGACGGTCTCTTTGGTCTCTTTGGTGCACCACAAAACAGTTGCTTCGAGCAGTAGATTCACTGTTGAGAATTGATGGTTTGATCTGAGGTGTGAAGTGCAGTACTTGGCACAAAAGCCAGCCCAGCATCATTTATGACTTCAGAGAAGTAAGTGAAATTACTCCTAAAAGAAATTTACCTCAAAGTCCATATGTTTGCCACATTTCTGAACTTGGATGTCATCCTTTTATCCTGGGTGACAAAACTGAGCCCAGGACACAAGCCAACAATTTTGAGCAGATCAATGTGCTTTGCTGAAGCAAAGGCTTTCATGTCACAGGTCAGTCCTGGAAAAAGTTAAAGTGTTCTAGGATAGAAGGAAAAAATGATGGCTTTGAATCCCTGAAATATTCTTAGGCAGCTGGAGTTAATGCAACGCAGTTACCACACTCTTTGGATGCTGCATTTCTGGGAGAGCTGGCAGAGGGAACAAGTCTGGCAGGTAGATTTGAAGGAGCCTGCTTTGCTATCCAGACTGAAACCTTAATTATAGAATCATAGAACGGGGTTTCTTTCCAACCCCTTTCCTTGGGGTTGGAAAGGACCTTAAAGATCATCCAGTTCCAACCCCCCTGCTGTGGACAGGGTTGACAACCACTAGATCACGCTGCCCAGGGCTCCATCCAGCCTGGCCTTGAATGACTCCAGGGATGGGTCATCCACAGCTGCTCTGGGCAACCCATTCCAGTGTCTCACCACCCTCTGGGTGAAATATTTCCTTCTAATATTGAACCTAAATCTCCCCTCTCTTAGTTTAAAACCATTTCCCCTTGTCCTGTCACTATCTGCCCATGTCATAAGTCACTCTCTCTGTTTCTAAGCTCCCTTCAGGTACTGAAAGGCCACAATGAGGTCTCCCTGGAGCCTTCTCTTCTCCAAGCTAAACAAGCCCAGCTCTGTCAGAGTAGAAGGGGACAATCCCCTCCCTCATCCTGCTGGCCACCCCTCTTTTGATGCAGCCCAGGACACAGTTGGCCTCCCAGGCTGCAGTCACACACTGCTGGCTCATGTCAAGCTAGTTTTAATTCTCCTCTGGAGTCAATAAACCGATGTGCTGACTCTGAAAGTCAGGGCCCCAAAGGTACCCTGCAAGTTCTCATCTCGCCTCTGCCTCCTAAGGTCTCTACCTTCAGGTCCTGCTGCCTCTCCTCTGGCATTCCTCTTTCATGCTTGATGCCCCTCATCCTCTTGTAGCTGAATTTTAATAAGCTCTGCTTAGTCTGCAAGGACAATACCATCTTCTTTGGTGCTGTCAAGAACTTCAAAGCAGAAAGATCACTAAAAGGAAAGCTGATGGTTACTGTGCTGGTCTGGAAATAGAAAAGACAGTCTTAGCCTGTCTCTTCTGCAGAAGTGACTGCCAACAAGCTAATACTTCATCACTTCACTTTCTCTCTGCTTGTCTGCCTCCAAAGAACAGCCCTTCTTGCCTTAACTTTGCCTTTTCTACAAACAGAGGACAGGTAACACCAGCTGCACATCACTCAGAGGACCCACAAATTACTTTTCCCTACTCATTCACCTCAGTAAGCCAACAAAGGAGTCACAAAGCTCTGAACAGAAGTGTATTTCACTGGTGCTGCTGAGGTTTCATCAGCCCCTTTTTCCTTTATAAGGCCCCAAACTTTCACCTTTTCAACACTGCAGGGCAAAGAACAATCCAGATGGCCACCAAAAACGTACCCTTCCCCAGAGCTCCTTTCAGCTCTGACACCGTTACATACAGCTCTGTCAGCCAGGGCTATGCTGGAGACAGAACACCCACCAGATCCACTCTCCAAAAATAAACGGGGCTAAACATCCTCACCACAAGCACCAGCAGCAGCATCATGCACTTCAGAGACAGTGATTTCCCTGAGACACGTGGAGCTCTCTGCCAACACCAACAGCCGTTCCAGGCAAAGAGGACATTGAGGTTGTGAGGAAAGGACTCCTGTATTTCAGGTCTAACTGAAATCCTCCCACTGTCCAGTAGAAACTGATCCCAATATCAGTTGAAGTGGTACATATTTTATCTCTGCCGTGCCCCAAGGATTTCAAGGCAGCTCAGTGCTCAACTGGTTCTCCCAAAGTACCAACGATACCATGCCAAGTATGCAGAGATTTTACTGCTCACACCACAGCTCCAACTTGCTCTTTCCCATGAGAAATTTCCTCTCAGCACAGCCCACAGACTCCACATCATCCCCCTGAATGTTACAATGATTTTGCTTTCAAAAAACCCAACCC
>NW_010292498.1:11069-30291 GCF_000700745.2 Antrostomus carolinensis | reverse complement strand
CGGCTGAGCTGCCATGAAGCAAAGCCCCATCAGCCCTGTAGGTAAGCAACTTGGTTTTCATTTTCCACAAGAGTCTCTTGTTCTCACCTCCTTTCCTCATGGATTTCCTGGATGAGGTGACTTTAGATACCTTACCTACAGATTTCAGAATACCTTCCACTCTCACAGGGTTCACCTGTGTTCACTACTGTCTTGCTGTGACCCAAATCAAGGGTGGACATCACACATTTTGTCTCTGATACACTGTCCCTGTCCTGAGAATGGCTCCCATGTCCTTTGAAGCTAGCTGTGATTCAAAACTGCATTGCAAATCTCTGGCTGCTGGTTATCCTTCACTAGATCCGAAAGAGGAAAGGGAACAGGGTCTTAACTCACCACTGAAGCCAACACACGACTTCTGGTCTGTGAACTCAAAGTAGAGATCTGCATGTCTCTACCAGCAAAGGCTCCAGACATACCTGCTTGGCGACTGGAGAAGGCAAAGACCATGATATCATCAAAGCTCCAAGTGTAGTCCTGGTGGGGTGGGTAGAACATCAACTTGGTGGAGGCCTCTTTCCTCAAGTCAATGAGGAACGTGGAATGAATCATTGGGACAGCAAAACAGCCTGTCCTCTTCCATTCCCGAATCAGGGGATAATCCAGGGTCCTTCTGTAATAGCCCTGCAAACACAAGGAGGGGGCTGCTTGTTACAAGAGCTTTCTGTTCCACAGATGCTCCCTAGAAAAAACTCTGGGCCTCAGCCCTCCCCAGCAGAGACAGATCAGTGCCCATTGCTCAGATTTTGAAGTGTCCCCCCTTTGGAAAGGGCTCAGTCAAGTGTTCAGAGACAATCTCCATCCCTTTTGGGAAGCTTGACCTTCCCTCTCCTTTTCAGCAGCTGTTGGAAATCCAAGCCTTTCCACTGCAGAAATTCCCTTGCAATAGAGCTTCAAACCTCAGACTTTTTTTTCCTCTGGCTCTACAGAAACTTTTTTTTGCCCATAGACTCTCAGGTCTGACCCTGGAAGTTGCTGAGCACCCGTGGCATCCTCCATGTTCAACAGGCACAAAGGACATTCCGTGTCTCACAGAACAGGACCACAACTTTAAAAAAAATAAATAAATTTGCTCCCTGGTAGCAAAGGCAACATCTCAGTCTCCACCAGCTGCCTAAGAATCCCCAATGCCTCCATCCCAGGGCAAGCAGATTTAATACTTTCTCCAGAGCTCTCCCTAAAGATCCCATCTGGGAGAGGCACATCAGTCAGCTTATTTCTCTGTAACCAGGAGCTTTGCTGGCCTTCCAGCACTGTGGGTGCAACACCCACGTCATGTGGCTCACAGCTGGTTTTGCAGGTGTACTATATCTAAAGCTATCAGATTTGGAACTAAAGACACTGAATTCTCTCAGAGAGAAAGTCCTAACATGGCAATTAGACATCTGAATGTGGCTGATGGTTGAATCCAGAGAAGATTCTGGCCTTTACAGAAATGATGAGTCACTAAAATAAGTTGAAGTTACTTTTATGTTATAATTTCCATGACTGTCCTAACAACAGCTAAGCCAATCACCGCAGAACCACTTCACTCTGGTTTTGTGCAGAAACATGGTGTGGTGCATTTGTTTATGCATCTGTTGATCCTACCCTCTGCTCTTCAGATATCTAGTCCTCATGGTCTGGTCAGAAGGTATCTCAAACACAGGTGGTTTGATTTTCACAAGACCTCACTAGCATTTCCCACTGAAGGAAGGTTAAGACATTCAACCTTTAACAGACATCTGAGAATGCCCATAGGTGAAAGATGCTGAAAATTAATCTTTCTTCCTCCAGTCACTTGCTATGGGGTTTTCAGGCTTTTCACTGCTCATAAATCATGTGTAGTCAAGAAAGACTCCAACTTGTCAGTGCTGTTGCCATGTTCTCCTAAGTTTAGCTCTTCATGGGGCTGTTCAGCCTGGAGAAGAGAAGGCTTCCTGGAGATCTTCTAGCGGCCTCCCAGTACCTGAAGGGGCTACAAGAAAGCTGGGGAGGGACTTTTTACAAAGGCAGGTAGTGATAGAACAAGGGGTGATGGCTTTAAAGTGGAAGAGGGGAGGTTTAGATGAGATATTAGGAAGAAATTCTTTGGTGTGAGGGTGGTGAGACACTGTCCCAGGTTGGCCAGAGAAGCTGTGGCTGCTCCTCCCTGGAAGTGTTCAAGGCCAGGCTGGATGAGGCTTTGAGCAACCTGGTCTAGTGGAAGGTGTCCCTGCTGCTGGCAGGGGGGTTGGGTCTGGATGAGCTTTAAGGTCCCTTCCAACCTCTGCCATTCTATGATTTTATGATTCATGACAACTCAGTGTGAAGCTGTCTGGAGCTGGGTTTGCCTTGCTGTTGCTCAGTGCTGGAGGCCGCGTTTCAGGGCGTGCTCCAGCTGTTTCTCCCTCCCCAAGTCCCCAGGGAGAACTGAGCACATGAAACTGTAGGACTGCAAGCACAGAAACAAGAAGCTGCAACTAAGAGAGAAGAAAAAAAATAAAGTGGAAACTTTCCTGTTCATTTGAGCAGCTTTTTTCACCAAATTCTGCAGGATGCATTTGCTGCTAGTTTTTTCCCTTCTCCTTTTTTCAGTTTATACTGGTAATTATGGAAATTTACTACTGGAGAGGTAACACCAGGGGCCAGGGCTGAGGCTGGTGCACACAGGCAGAGATCAACACTTGCTGATTTATATCAGTGGAAAACCTTAATCTTAAAAACTTAAAGGACAACTCCTTTGCTACGAATTTTATATCTCCCATTTAAAACAAAAACTGAAACAAGTAAGCACACCCACAGCTCCTCCTTTACTTATCTATGGATTTACTTCCCAAGAATCTGGAAAGTTCAGGACTGACCTTTTCCTGCTATTTTCACTCAATTAGTTAATATGAACTGTGGAACTCCTTGCTATAAGATGGTGTGGGTGCCAAAAAAAGATTCAGATAGTGATTTCTGTAAAATAAATTGAAAATAAAAATCACTGAGAGCTTTAAAAACAAAGACTTTCCTCAAGAAATCATAGAGGAGGAGATTGCCAGAGGATAGAAAAATATTTGGGGGAATTATCGTTCACTTACTTGTTTGCCATGTTCTTATACTACTCCTTAGGCATCTGCTACAAACCACTGCTATCAGATGGACCTTTGCTCTGACCCAGCACAGTTGTTATGTTTTCACTCTGCCTGTAGTCCCTACTTGTGTCCTCGGCAACACTGGGAAGGGAGAATGATGTTTTACACCAGAAGAAGAGGAAAATGGAGTTTGCTCTTTGTTTCACTCCAGCAATAATGACAATAATTAGTACCTGGTTAGCTCTCTGGAATAAAACCAGATGGGCAGGATTGTGGAGCCTCTCTAAAATACTCACATACCCCAGGGAAGCTCAAAGATGTATGTGCAGCTCAGGCTTAAACACATTTGTCTATGCTGCAGGGCAAGCTTGTCTTTACAAAGAAGGAAAGGCAAGACTCAGGGATGGAAGGAAAATGGAAATTATGAAGCTTTCCAGGGCAAATGTGGGCAAAACTGGAAAATTTTCAACAGAACAAAAAGCTCTTGCTGTTCTAGGAGATACACAGCTTAGGATCTTGCCTCCCAAAAGGATGACAAAACATATGCCAGCAACAGACTGGAGAATAGGTCAAAAAGCTGATCTCATTATTGAGGCTTACCTGGGAGAAAAAAGCATTAACTACAGTCCCCATTTCAGCTTGAATGTCTTGGAAAGCCCATCTAGAGCTTAGTCCAGAGCATTTCAAAGGAAAAGAGTGAAAAAAAAGCAAAAAAATGACTGGAGCAATAGATCTGCCTTTCTATAAATTTGCTTCTCTTACTAAAATCCTTCTGTGGACAAGGTGATTGTACTGGGTTTGGCTGGGATGCAGTTAATTGTCTTCATAGGGTTTTCCAACAACATCATACTCAGCAGTAACACTGGGAGGTAGTTTTTACAAAGCAGCTGGTGCTCAGGGAATGGTTGGGCATCCATTTCCTGGTGGTGACTGGTTTTTCATCACTTCTTTTTTTGGTTTTGTTTGTTTGTTTGGTTTTTTTCTCCTTTTTTCTCCCCCCATCTTTATCTCAACCCATGAGAGCTGCTTTGGGTTTGTTGGTTTTCTTTTTTTTTTTTCTTTTTTTTTTTTCCCTTCCAACTTGCTTCCCCCATCTCACTGGGCAGGAGTGAGCAAGCAACTGGGTATGAGCTTACCTACCAGCCAGGGCCAACAGTGAAAATCCTGAAAACCACAGTGATGTGACTTGTAAAGTGACAGCTCAACCCCATTCTAGTTCTAGAAATAAGGTCATTTCTACTAGACAACAGCTTTGTATCACATACTTTCTACAATATACATGATTTAAGAAAGTAACATGAAACTAATTTGTAGGCTCAGCACTTCTGTCCTTTACACACACAATCCCTCAGCAAAGGGTGTTGCTCCACTACATAAATCTTGTTATTCTGTGAGAAAAATAACCTATATACAATGGAGAGTTGTAGATAGACAAATGCCTCTCAGATAAGTGTCACTATACAGGAAAGCTACTCTAAAATTACCCACCAAGAGGTTTAAGGTCATTACACAAACATATGGAACCACCTCAAATAAATTCTGGTGTGGATATCAGTATTTTTAATGTAGTTAGTGGGATTGTATCACTTCCCAGGATTTTTGGCTAAGCAAGCTCAGCTTCCTCCAGATTCAGCTTTTTCAAACAAGGAATCTCAGACAAGGAAGCAAGTTTCAGTTATGTGCCTGAACACCCAATGCAGAACACGTACCTACAGCTTGGTTAGAAAACAAACCCTGAAAAACATTTCTAGACTGCAGTGGCCTCTCTGCCCTTATTCCCATATTCCTTATAAATGTACAGACCTTTCCCACTGGAGATTTGGGATGCCAACACTGAGAGAGGTGCAAGCTGAGATGACTGCATGACACCACTATGCTCGCTACATGCCAACATCACCTCTGCACGTCTCAGAGCTACAGCAGCTTCTTTCCAGAAGAAGGACACTACTACAAAAGCAGATGGGAAAGCCCATAGAGCAGAAACAATGCCCACTCCTTCACAGACACAAGGCAGGAGGCATCTGAGAACATCGCTTGCACACCCACCCAGCACCGTTCACACGGTCACTTGCCTGGGGGGTGATGCCACACCAGAAGTTAGAGTAGAGAGAGCGAGACTCGAGCATTGGTGCCACCAGTGTCTTGTTTTCTGCTATCAACAGGTTCAGAGTTTCTGGGTTGGTCAGTAAATTGTCTGCATCAATAAACTAGAGAAGGAAGAGGAGAAGAGAAAAATACATTTGTTATTAGATGAAACGATATGTTTCCCTTGACGCTTTCTTGGTAACAAGGCAGCCAGAGGCATGAGGTATTGGCCAAAATCACAGAGCTGGTGGTTTTCATACCACAGGACATATGGTTGTGATGGATGAACCCTGGGGGGGCCACCCCTGCACCACAGCTATGGGATGGGGAATGATGTGGAGCTTCCCTCTGACCCCACAGAATGTTACTCCAGGGTAGGGGAAAGGTGAACTATAAGGGAAAATAACAACGCTGAAAATTCAGGGCAGGTTTGTTCTTTGAAGAGGATCAAGAAGAACTCTAACTGTCCTCACACCCTCACCTTGTTCAGAGGCTGGAACACCACCAGTAACTGCTGCTGGAGCGACCAAAGGCACACACTTGACCACAACAGTTCTGCAGAACTATTTCCCTTACATTTCATCAATAACAGGTGGGCTTTCAATCTGGGGGACCCTCACAGGTACCTACCCACCACCAGGACTGTATTCAATCTTGACCCCTGTGGAGAAAGCCTTGGGCTTACCCAGGGACTTATCCCTCTAGCTGCAAAATTTCTTGCTCATCAGAACAAGAAAGGAGACGGGAGGTTCTCCTCCCCCTCTACTCTGCCCTGGTGAGGCCACATCTGGAGTACTGAGTCCAGTTCTGGGCTCCTCAGTTCAAGAGGGACAGGGATCTTCTGGAGAGAGTCCAGTGGAGGCTACAGAGACGATGAAGGGGCTGGAGCATCTTTCTTGAGGAAAGACTTGAGAGAGCTGGGTCTGTTTAGCCTGGAGAAGAGCAGACTGAGAGGGGACCTTATCAATGTTTATAAATATCTAAAGGGTGGGTGTCAAGAGGATGGGGCCAGACTCTGCTCAGTGGTGGCCAGCAACAGGACAATGGGCACAAGCTGGAACACAGGAGGTTCCACTTAAATATGAGGAAAAACTTCTTTCCTGTGAGGGTGCCGGAGCCCTGGGACAGGCTGCCCAGGGAGGGTGTGGAGTCTCCATCTCTGGAGATGTTCAAACCCACCTGGACACTTTCCTGTAGGTGTTCCTGCTCTGGCAGGGGGATTGGACTGGATGATCTCCAGAGGTCCCTTCCAACCCCACCATGCTGGGATTCTGGGAAATGACACACAGCATCTCACCACAGAGAGCTTTATCTTTAGATGGAGAAGAAACTTTTTGGTAGCTCCAAGTATCAGAGTGACTCCCTGAACAGCTTTTGCCTGAGGACAGTTAATAAATCAAACCTTGTATTTACCAGGATGTAGTCTGACCACTTCTCTCGTGCAGCGCGCAGGGCAGCCTGTCGGAGTTTCATCACGTGAGTGAATCGGGAGCTTGGCCAATGTTTTGGCCCAATTTCTTCTGGGTAAGACCTAGCAAAGAAAAAAAAAGGAACTGCAACCCATGTCTGGGCCCTATTATACTGCCAGGAAAAAAAAAGAAGAGTTTCCTTGCTGCCTTCTTTTCAAAAGAAAAACAGTGTTAGAGTCACCTCAGGCAACCCAGGAGAGGTTTGGAGGGAGAACGATTCCAAGTTTCGTGCTGGCATGTGTACACAGGGCACTGGAGAACAACCAGCGCTGCAGCTTTTCCTCCTGACCAAATGCCCACAAGCAAAACAGCACCATCAAACCCAGGAGCTGCTCCTGCAGCGGCGCGGCCTCACCTGGCACAAGCAGAGGTAACCCCACTGGAATGACCTGCAGCTCGTTTACCTCATCCGACCCTCCAGTTAAAAATCATCTGTCCTCTGCTAGGCTTTAAGTTTAAAACTATAAATACAGCTTCCTTAAGCCCAGTAGAATCAAGAGAGCTGAGGATGTAAAGATGAAGGCAGTTTGGATTCCCTCAGGGTCTGAGCGTTATTAGTAACTGTTAACACATCCCAGTAACAGCTCTTAAATCTACAAACACCCAACACCCAACCCCACGAGCCCAATCGTGGGAGTAAAGTTCTGCTCATGTCTCTGTTTTCAGGATAAGGTCCAAAAGTAAATGCTTTGTAAGAAAGATGGAAGGAAACTCAGGGACAGATCCCTGTGTGGAACACAAATTCAAAGGACTTTGAAACAGCGCTAGCATAAGCCAGTGAAGGAGCTAAGAATTTCAAAAACTTTTTACAGAACTTAAAAAAGACAAGTTTGACAGGATTAAGAAAATTCAATTCCAATGAAAGGATTAAAAAAAAAGTCAGTAAAACAGGTGTTCCCCGTGGGTTTGTACCACACTCAACTGCGCTGAGGACCTCGAAAGTAAAAGAAAGGGGAAACTGATGTATTCGTCCCTGATAGAAGGGAATAGAAAATAGAACTTAAAAAACCAATTAAATAAAAAACCCCAAACAAAAAACAACAAACCTAACTTCATATTTCAAAGCAATGATCAAAGGGATCTGGGAGTCCTGCTGGGCAGCAGGATGACCATGAGCCAGCACTGTGCCCTTGTGGCCAGGAAGGCCAATGGCATCCTGGGGTGCATTAGAAGGGGGGTGGTTAGTAGGTCGAGAGAGGTTCTCCTCCCCCTCTACTCTGCCCTGGTGAGGCCACATCCGGAATATTGTGTCCAGTTCTGGGCCCCACAGTTCAGGAAGGACAGGGAACTGCTGGAGAGAGTCCAGCACAGAGCCACCAAGATGATGAAGGGAGTGGAGCATCTCCCTGCTGAGGAAAGGCTGAGGGAGCTGGGGCTCTTTAGCTTGGAGAAGAGGAGACTGAGGGGAGACCTCATTAATGTTTACAAATATGTTAAGGGTGAATGCCAGGAGGATGGAGCCAGGCTCTTCTCAGTGATGCCCAATGGTAGGACAAGGGGCAATGGGTGTGAGCTGGAACACAGGAGGTTCCGCTTAAACTTGAGAAGAAACTTCTTTCCAGTGAGGGTGCCAGAGCCCTGGGACAGGCTGCCCAGGGAGGGTGTGGAGTCTCCTTCTCTGGAGACATTCAAAACCCGCCTGGACGCCTTCCTGTGTGATCTCATTTAGGTTCCTGCTCTGGCAGGGGGATTGGACTGGATGATCTTTCGAGGTCCCTTCCAATCCCTGACATCCTGTGATTCTGTGATCCTGCGAGTCATGCAAGGGCACAATATACTGAATTCAATCTAGTTCTCTGGCTCAGAACTTACTGAATATTTGATGCCTGGGACAGAACTTTCACAGACACTATGGGAATGAGCTACGATTTCTCTGCTTCCTCACAAATAAAGAACGAGTTTTTATTCCCTGTAGCTTTGGATGTGATTTGTTTACCATGTAAAGAGAGCAGCTGCAGATGCTAAATAACTGAATGGAAAATACTTTCTTCTCCAAAGGTCTGCATGAGTTGCTTCACTGAAGTCAGAGACCTTGTTACAGGCTCCATAAGAACACAATTTTAATGGGACAAAACCCACAGAAAAACATTTCCACATTTTAAGGCTTATACATTTAGTACATCTCCTGGTTTGAAAACAGAGAACCTCAAAAATGTGATATATCCATCAAAGAGCTTCAGCCAGCCCCTCACTGCACTACTCACTGGGGTTCTTCCATTGGTCTCCACTCCACGTTGTGGTAGAGGTTCTGCACGTTCTTCAGCCACTCTCTAAGGATTGCTGTGGTGTTATCGACATTGTGGTCAGTGGCTGCCCTGGAAAAATAAGAGCACAGAGAGCTCTGTTAGAACAAGATTTAGGTCCTTTACCTTCTCCCAGCTGGTGTATGAGTTGGGGGCAGAACCTGCTCAGTTCATCCACTGGAAAAGACAGGATGGGCCACCACAAAATGAATGGCCCAAGGTAAGGTAGCTGCAAAGGTCCTGTCTCTAGAAGCACCAGGATTTTCTTCTGCTTGCTGGATCGTCCCACAAACCCACCGCTGAGGTCACACAACCAAGCAGTAAGCATGCATACACAACTGTCTCACCCTACAGCCCAGGAATCACTTCTGCCAGGATCGAGGGCTCTGCTAAGACACTGAGGAGCCACCACTAACACGCTGCTAGCAGAGGGAAGGAACACCTCACTCACCGCTCTACAGCGAGGAGAATTATAGCCAAGGCCTAGAAAGCCACTCGCCTTCAATTCGTAACATGCAATCAGCACAGCCCCCCCAGACTGCCCTCTGCACGGCCACGCTGAGCACCGAGGTGGCAGGAGAAGGCAGGGATGCTCAAAGGAGGTAGGATCAGCATGCTACCTCCTTTCTCCTGCCTTGCTATGAACAGCAAGCCACAAGACTGCAGTTCAGAGAGAAGCAGCTTGCTTTCTTACTGTTTCCTGACACAGAGGTTTGTGAAAACACACGGAGGAGCTTTGTGCAGATGCTATGTTCTGTCTGAACACTGCAATAGCACTCAATCTCAAACAACGGGGTTGGAGAAACCTCCCTGTGCTTCCTCTATGGCTTCCACCATCCTTCCTGAAAGCACCATCTGAATAATGCTTTTTTCCTTGGGGTTCAGTAGTGTAGCTGCACAAACTGGAAGGAGATGCACAGCTCCACGTCTCCAACAGTCATCACATGGAAATGCTCCCAAAGGAACCATGAGCTCATCTCCGCCTGGGACCCTCAAACCTTCTGGTTACAGGGCAAGGGAGCCAAGTGACATCCCAGCTGCTCCTTCCCAGCGTGCGTTTCCCTGGGAGCAGGATGATGTTGCACATTGAACACCCGGCCACTCGTGTGGTCACCACAGATCCCACGGCAAATTCCCTTCAAAGGGCTGCTCGTTTTTCCTGGCCAGAAAGCAGGAAAGCACAGCCCCTGGTGGGACACAGCCCCAGCTCCGCAACCTCCACTGAGAATTTAACAATCCCTTTATGTTCCTTTGGGAGTATAAATACTCCCAAAAGATCCCATCGACTCCTGAGAGCCAAAGGCACTTCCCACAGCATCCTCCACCCTACTTGAAGGCAGAGATAGCTGTAGTTAGGAGAGGGCACACGGACAGGAGAAAGGCACATCCCAAAGCTACTCCAAGCTATTTCAGGAAAATACCTCCACCCCAAGTCATCCTGTGATCCTCCAGCTGAGAATCAGGGCATGAACCCTTTCTAGTTCATGCAACCAGAAGATATCATCCCTATGGGGTTTAGCTTGCTTTAAATTAAAAAAAAAAAAGAATCAAGAACTCATATTTTAAGTTTATTTATAGGCAGAAGAAGACAATCACTTAAGGACAGGAAGTTTATTTATTGAGTATTTATTCCTGCCTATTAAAACAATAAATAATGCAAGTTCAGCAAGTGAACGGAGGTTGGTTTCTTTGCTAGTAAGTGCTCTGCTGTGATGGAGCAAGGCTGGGTTTAGTCATGACTTTGCTTTTGACCAAGACCCTGGCTCAGACTGCATTGCAAATTAGTTTGCAAGGGTGTTTAACTGGATTAAAACAGTCATAGTGCTGTTTGACTCAAGTCAAACCTGCTCCGTGTATTTTATGGATGTCAACTCAAGCCCCTGTGTTAGCACACTTGCTTGGGCCTCCCACACAACCCCTGCACATTTCACTTGTCTTGTTCTTGCTTTCCTCCCACAATGCAGCTGCACAGTCAGTGAACAGCTCCAAAATTCCTAAAATACCAGAGAACTTGGGAGAGAAAAAGAAAAAAAAAAAAAAAAAAAAAAGGTTTTCTTTGTTCACTGGCACCACTGGAGCTGCAGTAGCACCAAGAAGCTCTTGCCATACAGTAGGACCACACTGCAATTAGGCAGCACACAAATCAAGTGAGGATGATGGTGGCCATCCTGAAGAACGCTGGACTCTTGGCCAGGTTAGTCTTAAGGACCCTGCAAACCCTTAAAGTAAGCACAGAAACCCCACAGAGTCAGGGTGTGCCTGTTTCCCTCAGCAAGCCTCATCCCAGTCCTTCTAACCTTCCATAAGATCAGTGAGGAGATGTGGAGAGGTTTGCTACAGTCTGGAGAGGGAAAGGAAAAGCTTTATCTGTGTGCATGTCAGGCTAGTCTTGGTGCTATGGTGGCTGCTCCCTTGTTTCAACCAGGAGATTTTTTTTCTCTGTTCAGCTTTGCACACACACGAGCCCAAAATGTATCAGTGGGGCAGCTGTTCGCAGGGACGTGCAATGGAAACCCAAAGTTCACAAATGAAACCCCAAATTTGCTCTTCTCAGTGATGCCCAATGGTAGGACAAGGGGCAATGGGTGTGAGCTGGAACACAGGAGGTTCCACGTAAACTTGAGAAGAAACTTCTTTACGGTGAGGGTGACAGAGCCCTGGGACAGGCTGCCCAGGGAGGGTGTGGAGTCTCCTTCTCTGGAGACATTCAAGCCCCGCCTGGACGCCTTCCTGTGTGATCTCATTTAGGTTCCTGCTCTGGCAGGGCGGTTGGACTGGATGATCTTTTGAGGTCCCTTCCAATCCCCAACATTCTGTGAATTTACTTGACCAAAAAAGAAGAAAAAAAAAGGTAAAAAATGTAGAGTCGTTCAACCTGAGAAAATTATTAACATGATAGATGGCTGTTCCCTTAATTGCTCAGAGTTGCTTTATGAAGCCCAAAATTCTGACTAGCAGAAGAAACCTTAATTTTGAAAGACAGTAGTTGATAAAGTTACTGCAGTGCTGCCCCCAAGAGCCAGCTGCCCTTCTTTGCTTCTCCAGGCAAGACAAGGGGGCTGAAGGATGGTCTTCTTCTCACATCTTTGGTTCCAGTTCCTGTAAGGTCAGACCACACAAGTTTTACTGCATGGACACACCACCATCCTGAGAGAAGGACACAGCACACCAAAAACTGCTACTACCTGATCTTGCCCTGCGCTAAGGGCTGCCTAGGGAAAAAGTTTCCCCAAGAGTCAGACTTGCCACACCTGGGGTTCTCCATCCTGCTCCTGGTCAGGCATGATAAAATTCACCCCAGAAGACCTTATAGCTAACAACCTCCAGAGAGAAGTGAGACACAGGAATGGGAGCCTGGAGGAATCTCTAGATCTTCCCTCAAGGAAACTGCTAGAAGAAAAATGGCATTTTACTGCCAAGGCTGCAATGGTGTTGTTATGCAGAAGGTAAATTCACATCCCAGTAGACTTTTACGAAGCTATTGATGACACAAAGCTCTGGCACAAATAAAGGACTAAAGTCTCCAGGACTATCCACCCAGCAGCATTTCTAAACCCAGAAGTTCTCAAAGGCAATAAAGTTTGTCACACCCTAGATGAAACATGCCCTATGACTAGCAATTTGGCAAATCTCTGTTTTTCCAGCTTTAAGTCTCAAAAAAACCCAAAAACAATTAAAAAAAAATCCCCAAACAACCCAAGCCATCCCCAAAAGCAACTATCACTGTTAGCTTCAGAACAATTCACATTTAAGATCAAAAAAAAACGGCACTTAAACCTCTTGAAACCTCTTGTCACATCTGAACGAGTCCACCTATCCCTCCAGAAAAAAACAGCAGCTCTGGTGTTTGCAATATCACTGTAGGAAAAACAGGAACATACTTTCCCCCCCCCTTCTTCTTTTTTTTTTAATGACAACCCCTGCAGAAGAAAAACAAGTAAATAAAAGTGGTTTATAGTAAATAAAAAATAAAAATAACTAAATAAAAGTAAATAAAAAGTAAATAAAGGAGCAGGACTTCCCACTGGCAGCCACTGCTCCTCAAGTCAGAAGCAGCACATCAGGATATTCCTCATTACAAGCACTTCTTCTGTAACAGATACTTTGTGGGACTTCAAGAAGTTGAGTACACACTTAAAACTTGAGTGCTGTAGCTCAGATGGATGGACCAGTTGGACCCTGTTTGTTCTTAATCCATTTTCAAGATGCTAAGGCCATTTCTGCTGCAAGGTCTCACCACCACCATTACTGGTGGTCTGTTGCCCATGGTGCACATCTCCCCAGATCTGGAAAAATGCCCGTGCTTTCCCCAGGTGATGACAGTGAGGAGGGGTTGAGACACATGGACAGAGCAGCCAACACTTGTGCTGTGTCTGGTACAGCGAGGCAGGACCACAGGATGAGACTGTTCATGTGATAAACTGAGGGTAAGATGGCAGCACATGGAACAGTGTCCTATGCTGACTCCTCTTGGAAAAAGTTTACAGCAGGTGAGGTGAAGCAGGACCTCCAATACCGCCTGAAAAGCCATTTCAGTCTGCCCACACTCCTCCTACAACATCTGCCAGCAGAGAAGGGCAGCACAGGCCAACAGGTCTTCTCTGCATGTCCTGCAAGTAAGCTTGATGGTGAGAACATCTCTTATGTGGTGTGCTCTCACCCCTCCTCACTTGCCTGTCCTAGAAAAGTGTTTTTACCACATCCTCTGATCCTTACCTGGTCCATGGTATGCAGTAGATAGAAGGAGAGTGGACCACCTTAACCCAGCTCCACTTAGCTCACCGAGAACACAGCTCAGCCATCCACATAGTCCCAAGACTATGGCAGTGCCTTCACTTTTTTTTAGTATCTTTTCAAAGCAGGCTGGTGAGCACAGAACTATCACTGGAATTTGAGTCCATCAGGATTATTCTTGGCCTGGCATCAGGTTCCATCAGGTTTTTTGAGTGGATCAGTTTGAAACATTTGTGCAATCAAACCAAGCAGGAGATACAAGAAGATGTGCTAAGTACAGGGCCACAGGAAGAGGAGAGGTGATCTGGTTGGCAAGGAGTACAATCCTTAGCCATCATTCTCCAACATCTCATCAACTTCATGGTCTCATAATCTTCATGGCTGGACTTGCTCACGCTTGTTAACATCTTTCTTGACCAAGGGGGCTCAAAACCAGACATGTTATTCCAGATGTGATCAACAAGTGCCTCAAAAAAGGAGAATAACCCCTCTCTCCTTGATCTCCTGGCTGGACTTGTGTTCTTGCCACCCAGGACGCAGTTGACCTTTGCTACCAGGGCACACTGCTGGCTCACGTTTAGGCTGCAGTCCACCACAGGTCCACAGGCCCCCTGAGGCCTTTCCAGAAGAGCTGCTCCTCTGCTTGCATCACTGCAAAGAGATCTTCCTTGCCAGGTGTGGGACCTGATGAAGCTCAAGAGATTTCCTGCAGGCAACACTCAACCCAAAGGCAACACACTCTGCTTGTGACTAGTAACTGGGGGAGAAGACTTCAATAGCGGGTTTCTCTCAAAAGACAAAGGTTACATCAATGACCTCTGCACTAAAAGTGAGGAAACTTAATGTTCTAGAGCTGACCAACAACGTCTAGAATTTAATTAAAGACAAAAGATCTCCTGCAAGATCTCCAACCTAAAGCCTGTGCAACGGAAGCAGGAAAGACTGGTAGAGAGACAAGGAAAACAATTTAAATTCCTGCCACTCTTTTCAGAAAAGAAAGTTCAATAAATTAAATTAGAAGAGATCTCCAGATGGACACTGCTGTTCTGGTAACATGGCAGCTTCTTCCACTCAGATTTAACCCCATTTCCAAGAAATAGAAGTTAAATTTTAGAGAAGTTTAAGTGAGAATGTTCATTCAGGGACCTACGTCGACGTAGCTATAACCACTTCAATATTTACTTTGGCTTTAACCATGTCTTACCATGGACACAAGTCCTCGTTGTCCATGCTCAGCCATGTACCCCCTTCCCAAAAAAACTCTAAGGACCACGAATAGTGGAAAAGTAAGCGCAGCATTAAGCAACTACTGTTTTAATGAAGTAACATGTGAGTAGCAACTCACAGGAAAACTGCTCCTTTTACAAACCGCTTGTATTTTTAGCCTGATGTCCCACCAGACTATGTTTGCAAGATGGAGTTAGACTTTGATGGTTGTCCTCCTCTTTTCCTCCTCAGAAAAGGAAAAAATAAAAATAAAAATCACCCTTTTTCACTTCTTCACATCCCAGCCAGCACTTCCAAGCTGTTTACAGCTTATTTACCTCAGGTACTGGGTCAGAGGAGAAAATGTTCACCTTCACCGTGTGTATAGTTAAAGTGCTACAGGACAAAACCACCTCTGGTTTGTCATTGCTCAGGTCACGTTGTAACGTACGTTGTGGGGAACGCTACAGTCAGGGCCCTGCAGTAACTTTCCTATGGAATTTAACATTGACCAACTGTTCTCTTTGCACACAGAGAGGGAGGGCTTTGGACAGGGGTAAGCTCTTCACGTTCAAGAAGCACGTGCTGCAAAACTGAGTCAGAACTTTCAAAAACAAAAGCTGCAAGAAGGATCCTTGTCCTTTCTGACAGTGTTCTGAAGACTGCAGGGCTTGAGGAGCGTGTCAGGTTCTCCCTTTACTGCTCTGAAAGCAGAGTTTGGATGCTCAGGTTCAAGTGGGGCCTTCCCATCACCCTGCCAGGCACACACCATGGATGACAATGATCAGGGTGCTGCTGATGGTTGGGGTTGCATTGAGCATGGCTCACACAAAGAAGATGTTCGTGGCTTTCCAGGGCTCCTGCTGCTTCTGCACACTGCAGGACTGAGTTGGGCTTGTAACCAAATCACAGCAAAACCCAGAGAAATCCATTTTAGCTGTCTCCCTTGGTTCCTTTCTGCCAGCAGCCAGAGATTCAATTTACCCACAAGGCTTGCTATGGGACATAGTCCAATATTGAGTTCCACTGAAACAAGAGCCATAGGTTGGCAACATGCCCTAACTCCACAGGGTCTCATCCAAAGTGAAGCCCAAAGTCAATGGAAAGTCTGTTAGCAGATCACTCCTAACAACTGTAACATAGAAACTGGTGACAAAAGCACCAGTAGCTCTCCTTGGCCATATTCCACAAAACAGAGCAGCAATAAAGTGTTCAGAGAGAGGTGACATCTCAAAACAAACAAGGTGACATCTCAAAACAAACAGAGATGGAGGAAGCATATTTCTTTTTGCTGTGTCCTACAACTTGTGCTAACAGAGGTGCCCAAAGACTCAGGTTGGACTTAGAACCCCTCCATGATCTCACATGTTTGAGGCAGTGAGACAGAATGGGGAAGGAGTTCACCTGCAGAGCCTGATATTTCATGTTTTATTAGAGATAATGCAGACTCATAGGGTTGTTGGGGACAAACAGTTGGGGGACAAACTTTTTAGCAGGGCCTTTAGCAATAGGACAAGGGACAATGGTTTTAAAGTAAAAAGGGGGAGATTTAGGCTAGATATAAGAAGTTTTTTAAATGAGGGTAGTGAGACACTGGCCCAGGTTGCCCAGAGAGGTGGTAGAAGCCCCATCCCTGGAAACATTCAAGGTCAGGGTGGATGGGGCTCTGAGGAACCTGATCTGGTTGAAGATGTCCCTGCTCACTGCAAGAGGGTTGGACTAGATGACCTTTAAAGGTTCCTTCCAACCCAAACCATTCCATGTTTCTATGATTCATGGAGAATATGCAGTTCAGGCCCAAACTCTCTTGCTGTTTGTCAAAGCCTGGCAAGGCCACTTGACCTGCCACCTTCCAGCTTATTAAGAAATTCTGAATTCTACAGTTATTCCTAAGGAAGTTACCTCCCACAAGCACAAACCCTCATCAGGGATCTGGCTAGTCTGGGCTCTCAGGAGAAGTCTTGGAGACAAAAAGTGCTGTCACCAAAAGGCTCAGTCTTTGAGTCACTGTGTCCCCCGCTCTTGCTACAAGGGCTACAGCTGGCCCCACCAGATACTTTGAGAGGGGAAAGCTCAGCTCCTGGATCAGGACTCAGCACGCTCATGACAACCTTCTGCCCCAAGCTAGCAGCTGTGGTGCACCACAGAGGGAGCTCCCCCGATGTTCTGGGGAAACACTCAGCATTTCAGACCCCAGAGCATTAGAAAAGCCAGGTGATTTCATCCAGCACTGGCCTTTCCTAGCACGTTGCTACAAAGGTCTCGTGTTTTTTACCGTAGCACTAATGACACTTGATCGAGCACAGTATGTGAATTTTAACAGCTTAACTTGAACTACAAGTTCAAGGGGGCCTACAAGAAAGCTGAGGAAGGACTTTTCATAAGGGCAGTTAATGACAAAACAAGGGGAAATGGGTTTAAGCTGAAAGAGGGGAGGTTTAGATGAGATATTAGGAAGAAGTTCTTCACTGTGAGGGTGGTCAGACACTGTCCCAGGTTGGCCAGAGAAGCTGTGGCTGCTCCTCCCTGGAAGTGTTGAAGGCCAGGTTGGATGAGTCTTTGAGCAACCTGGTCTAGTGGAAGGTGTCCCTGCTGATGGCAGGGGGGTTGGGACTGGATGAGCTTTAAGGTCCCTTCCAACCCAAACCATTCTATGATTCTATGATGATAAAGAGGAAGCAGACCTAAGGAGGACAGCAAGGGACTTCCTTTGCTTTGTAAGGCTCATTAGAGCCCTCCAAATTGTTTGGATCCTGCAGCAAAAGCCCACTTTGGGTTTCAGTCACTTGGGGCAGCTCAAAAAGCTCCCTGGTCTGAGCGGAGAACTGAGCTCAGTGTCACACAGGCTACCCTGAGTGACGACTGTGCTTATTCTGGGTGTGAACTCAGCTCTGCCAAAAATAACAAAAAATAAAACCCAGCAATGGAGTCCTAATATGAGTCAAACACAAATTTGGATTTACATTTCCCAAAACAACTGGTAAATAAAGTAACAGACGAGTCATTTCTCCCTCCCTTTTTGTTTGAATGCTGCCACACTTAGGAAAACCAATTCAAAATCTAAACCCCACCAAATGGCAGTTTTCCACTGTAAACCAGGGATGAATTACCTCAACTAGGAAATAGTGCAGCTGGGAGACTGGGAGAGAAGGTACGGATCCTAAAGGGGAGGGAAAAAAACAAGACAGAGGCAAGACACTTCTAAAACCCAGCGAGAGGGAGGCTCCCAAGGCAGCGGAGAAACGCCAGAAAGCAGCTGCACTGTTACAACAGCCAGAGACAAAGCTTGCGTAGCTATGGCTCTATCACCTTCTCCCTGAGGGCCACAGTACACCACCCACCCCAAAGCAGATGGCTTTTACTGCTGCTAACATGGTTTGATGCACAAGGCAAGAGCTCTTCAGCACCCAGTTAGGCAGTATACTCCCATTTCCCAAACTCTAGTGTTTAATCTCCAGCGACACTGGGTCAGGTTGCCCAGAGAAGCTGTGGCTGCTCCTCCCTGGAAGTGTTCAAGGCCAGGTTGGATGAGGCTTTGAGCAACCTGGTCTAGTGGAAGGTGTCCCTGCTGATGGCAGGGGGGTTGGAACTGGATGAGCTTTAAGGTCCCCACCAACCCATTCCAAACCGTTCTGTGATTCTATGATTTCAGCTGTGAAAACATCCTTCTTTATCACAGAGTTGTGAGTGGAGTTGTTACTATCAACTATTTCATGTTCTCCTGCTCAGGATCTTCTCAAAAAATGCAGCAAACCAAGCAGGGTTCACTGCACCTTTTCAAGCAGTCCCCTCCCAACAGGCAGGTATGGCTCTTGTTCACCCAGCACTGAGGAGATTCAATTAATAAACAACTTTTAATTAGAAACATTATTGCTTTGCAGATATTTGGGCTGTTCCCTGGACTACCAGCATCTATTAACGTGAGCTTTGATACCTCCAATCGCACTGATATCGATGGGATCAGAGGATCTCAGGAGACACCACTGAGCTAGCTCAAAACAATGCAGTTCAGAGGTCACGAACAGCTTTAAACCTTCCTTGCCACCACTTATTTTAGCACAATTATGCTCACACACTTCATTAATAAAGCCTGAATATTCAGGCCCAAGTTCAAAGAACTGTTTAAGCATTTAAACAAGTCGCTAAAATCTTAACGTATGTGTAAGGCTTTTTGGCTTCCCAGGGACTCGGCATTTGTCCTAGGGTTTTCCTTAATTAAGGACAGACTTTTGGAAGTCTTCTTTTGTTTTTTAAATTATTTTAACTTGGTCTCTAAGATGTCAGTTCCCAGTGGAGAGGTGGTCTGAGCCCAGAGCAGTGGCAGGGAGCTGTGTGGAGCCAGGAATAAGAGCAGCTATGCTCTCCAGGCTGGGCAGCTGTACAAGAACAGGACCTCACAGCACAGGAA
>NW_010292498.1:0-11046 GCF_000700745.2 Antrostomus carolinensis | reverse complement strand
TGCCCTTCAGCAGCTTGTGGATAATGGATTTTGCTGGCAGCAGCAGTGATTTTTAAAACCTTCAATGATCTTCCAAGCCCAAGTGAGAGAATGACTCACAGATGTATGTAACTGTGCACACACTCTCGTTCACACCAGGATCCCTGCTCTTTCCACACTACCTCAAGAAATCTCTCAGATTTTTTTGTCTCTCATTCCTCAAGATCCTCAGGTTGTCTCTGATAGCAGAGTGCCATGACAGGTATGTGCTTCAGCCCAGTGGGCACAACAACTGCCTCTAGAAAAACAACAGGGGAATCAACAGCTCCCCAGAATGGCCATCAGGCTGCTTGGGCCTCATGCCGATAGTTAAAAATCCATGTTTAATGTTTAGATTGGATATTAGGAAGAAATTCTTCACTGTGAGGGTGGTCAGACACTGGAACAGGTTGCCCAAGGAAGTTGTGGATGCCCCCTCCCTGGAAGTGTTGAAGGCCAGGTTGGATGAGGCTTTGAGCAACCTGGTCTAGTGGAAGGTGTCCCTGCTGATGGCAGGGGGGTTGGAACTGGATCATCTTTAAGGTCCCTTCCAACCCAAACCATTCTATGATTCTATGAATGGTTTCTCTGGCATCCGTGTAAGAGGAATTCTCTTGCAGTGCAAAGGAGGTTCCTACTGCTTCAATCCCAAGTCCTCGCTTCCTCTTGCATTAATCCTCCCCGTGGTCTCCTTGCTGCAGAGAAAACTTTAAAAGAAGCAAAAAAAAAAACCCATCTGCATCTGGCCTTGCGAATATTTCCAAGCAGACTTGGCTTCAAGGGAACAACTCCCCCAAGGAAAGCCCAGGAAACCTCACAGGCCCAAGATGAGGGCTGTGCCCAGCCTCTGAAATCACTCTGTTCAAATGAGGAACTCATTGCAACAGTCCTGCAGTTTCTGAAGGGAGAACTTGTTCCCATCCGTGCAAACAGAGACACCAGTGAATGCAGCTGTTCAGGATTAACAAAAGCCTGTAAACCACTGGGAAGAAACACTGGGACTTGGAAACAGTTTTGGGTCTGGTAACAAAAATGGGTAAGTTTTAAAGGGCAGAATCTGCTCAAATGGAGGTGCTGAGTGCCAGTGATTTTTCAGTGGGCACACTGAAATGGGTCCACACCGCATTACCAAGGGTTCCCCAAAATAGACACATCTGAAAAGCTTTCAGTCTCTGTACCAAGGTTGCAGAAGAATGAGTGCAAGGCTCCCACAGGCTGCCTTGCCTCCAGGAACACAGCTTGGATCATGGACCACTAGATGTCCACTATGGGAGGGAAAGGCAGACCCAAGTCATTCCACTCAGTCCAATGATGTGGATGAGGGGATCAAGTGCACCCTCAGTCAGTTTGCAGATGACACCAAGCTGGGCAGGAGCGTTGATCTGCTGGAGGGCAGGAAGGCTCTGCAGAGGGATCTGGACAGGCTGGATTGTTGGGCTGTGGTCAACTCTATGAGGTTCAAGAAGGCCAAGTACCAGGTCCTGTGCTTGGGTCACAACTACCCCATGCAACACCACAGGCTTGGGGAGGAGTGGCTGGAGAGCTGCCTTGCAGAAAAGGACCTGGGGGTGTTGGTCAACAATCAGTTGAATATGAGCCAGCAGAGCGCCCAGGTGGCCAAGGAGGCCAACAGCATCCTGGCCTGTATCAGAAATGGTGTGGCCAGCAGGAGTAGGGAAGTGATTGTGCCCCTGTACTCAGCACTGGTGAGGTTGCACCTCAAGTACTGTGTTCAGTTTTGGGTCCCCGACTACAAGAAGGACATGGAGTTGCTGGAGCATGTGCAAAGGACAACAAAGCTGGTGAAGGGTCTGGAGAACAAGTCTTAGGAGGAGCAGCTGAGGGAACTGGGGTTGTTGAGCCTGGAGAAAAGGAGGCTGAGGGGAGACCTTCTGGCTCTGTCCAAGTCTCTGAAAGGAGGGTGGAGAGAGGTGGGGGTGGGTCTGTTCAACCAAGGAACAAGACAAAAGAAAACTGTCTCAAGATGCACCAGGGGAGGTTTAGATTGGATATTAGGAAAAATTTCTTCACCCAAAGGGTTGTCAAGCACTGGAACAGGCTGCCCAGGGGAGTGGTGGAGTCACCATCCCTGGAGGGATTTAGAAGACACATAGATGTGGCACTTAGGGACATGGTTTAGCGATGGACTCAACCATGTCAGGTTTATGGTTGGACTCAATGATCTTATAGGCCTTTTCCAACCAAAATGATCCTATGAGAGTCCCCAATGCCCCTGAACTGTGAGGACACACCTCCCCTGCCACTCTGGCAGCCTCTAGCCTGGTTTAAACAAACCAGGGCTGCTCTAACTTGGTGTTAGCAATCTTAGAACAAAACCCCTGTGCAACCAGGCAGTAGGACTGTCACCCCACCTACCTATATGAAGTCAGCTCTGCACTCAGGGCAGATTTCCATCTGGACCCTGCACCTCTCCAGTGGACCAGGAATTCCTTTGCTGTTCCTGCAGGCTCAATAGGACACCACCACCAAGCCCTCCAGACCCAATCTCCAACAAGTCACTACCTGTCTACATACTCAGGTGCACAGAGACATCACAAAAAGAATCTCAACAGCAAAACACGTCATGTATGTGTAGTGATTTCTGAAAAAAATGTGGCACAAATGCTAGGAGATACCTTCCAGTTCAGCACGTCTGGAAGACTTTGAGGACTCAGGTACACACTGAGTAACAGCTTGTAAAATTCCATCTCTGTAGGCTTTTGGGCAGCAGTTGTACTACAGTACTCTGTGCTGAACCTGCACAGCTTAATGGGGGACCTCACGCTTTTCTGCAACCCTAGTGCCCACCTCCTGAGAAGGCTCCCTCAGTCAACACCTGCACAGAGTCAGAAGAAGTTGAGATGTGCACGCACCCCATGGACACACATCCATCTTGTCAGAAGCAACAATCTGTCTTTGCTCGTAAAGGCATGGGGAAGGGCAGTTAGAGGCAGGAAGAAAGTCTGGAGTCAGCCAGTACCCCAAGCTCAGGACTGCCTGGGTGCAGCACCCGGACCAAAGAGTCTCCCAGTGGCAATACCAGCAACCATGAGAAGTATCCCATTAATTTCCACAGAGCCACCAAGATGAAGGGAGTGGAGCATCTCCCTGCTGAGGAAAGGCTGAGGGAGCTGGGGCTCTTTAGCTTGGAGAAGAGGAGACTGAGGGGTGACCTCATTAATGTTTACAAATATGTAAAGTGTGAATGTCAGGAGGATGGAGCCAGGCTCTTCTCAGTGATGCCCAATGGTAGGACAAGGGGCAGTGGGTGTGAGCTGGAACACAGGAGGTTCTGCTTAAACTTGAGAAGAAACTTCTTTACAGTGAGGGTGACAGAGCCCTGGGACAGGCTGCCCAGGGAGGGTGGGGAGTCTCCTTCTCTGGAGACATTCAAACCCCGCCTGGACGCCTTCCTGTGTGATCTCATTGAGGTTCCTGCTCTGGCAGGGGGGTTGGACTGGATGATCTTTTGAGGTCCCTTCCAATCCCTGACATTCTGTGATTCTGTGGCTGGGATTCTTCTTAACACTCCTGGAGCACGCGGGATGACGAGTCTGGTGCAAAGTATTATATCCCTGTTGCAGCATCCTATGGAAGTGAAAGGCACAGAGACAAAGTAGAGGACACTCAGCATTTGGCTGAAGAACTCTTGGCCCTGTGCATAACCTGCCCTCCAAGAGATGAGGACCAGCCCTCAGCTCCTCTGTCTGCTGGCAATGCACACGCTGGCATTTGCTTACACCTTCCCTGATCCAGCCCCGCGTGGCTCACTCGCAGTGTAGCTGTTGAGAGAAATGAGCTTGGCCAAGCCTGTGCTACAAATAAATCCCCTGGCCAGTTTGCGCTCAGAAATATGACTCTGCACTTCTCCTTCATGAAAGGACTCGCTGTCTGGGCATGGAGAGGTCTGTGGTAGGAGCATGTACCAGATGAACGGATCATTAGAGACACACGGAGAAATCCCAGCACCGTTGTCAAAGCGCAGAGCGCTGTTGGCAAACACACAGCTCTCTCTTTGCCATGCTCTGACACAGAGTTTTGCCAAGTTTAAAGGTTTGGACCCTGAGACAAAGCTCCAGGCTTGTCTTGCACAGGAAAAAGCAGTTATGACAATTTAATTTTTTCCTCATTGCTTATGCATGTGAATCTCTTTCCACCCTGATGATCTGCAATGCTACCACCACCACCAGGAGTGGATGATAGAGAATAATACCTAAATCCAGTCCAGAGGAGGCCACAAGGATGATGCGAGGGCTGGAGCAGCTCTGCTGTGAGGACAGGATGAGAGAGTTGGGGCTGTTCAGCCTGGAGAAGAGAAGGCTCCAGGGAGACCTTCTAGCGGCCTCCCAGTACCTGAAGGGGCTCCAGGAAGGCTGGGGAGGGACTTTGGCCAAGGGCAGGGAGTGACAGAACAAGGGGTGATGGTTTGAAACTGGCAGAGGGGCGATGGGGATGAGGTGTGAGGAAGAAATTCTTTGGTGTGAGGGTGGTGAGACAGTGTCCCAGGTTGCCCAGAGAAGCTGTGGCTGCTCCTCCCTGGAAGTGTTGAAGGCCAGGTTGGATGAGGCTTTGAGCAACCTGGTCTAGTGGAAGGTGTCCCTGCTGATGGCAGGGGGTTGGAACTGGATGAGCTTTAAGATCCCTTCCAACCCAAACCAGTCTGTGATTCTATAAATCCAGTCAAGAAGGGTAATTCCTTCCTTACTCCCAGAGCAGTTCAATCTCAGGTACATGGGTGTGCTGCATCAGACTTACAGAAGAAGCCGACAAAGTCAGCAAGACTTTTTCAAAGGAATTCAACTTCAGGATGGCTCAAGAACAGTAGTTTCCAACTGTGATCAGCAAACATCTGTGAATCATTTCTAGTTTGTTTGTGAAAGGTAACTTTTAAAAAGACCCCTATCATACATAAGTCAAAGTTTGCCATGCAGACATCTGCATTCCCACAGGAAAAACGTGTTGGGTTTATGCTCAGCAGAGAGAAAACCATTCCCCTTTCACTTGAGCTAGAAGGATCAGTACCAATGCCCTCATCAGAATTAACGCCCCATCCAAAATTTTACTGCGTGATCCCCAGCACAAGCTCAGCAGGCAGCACAATAAGCCAACTGTGCACCTAGAAACTCACATCAATTTTGACAGTAACAATAACTTGAGTTTATCCTTGCAGTGTAAGATAACAGGATCAAGGCTGGCACGGGCACATAATAAACACACCAGCTTTCCTGGGAGGGCTGTGAATTACTGGGTGCCTGCAGGCAAAATGGGCAAGCATAAGGATGATAAAACCTCAGGTACTTACAACACTGAGTACAGACAGAGAGGAGTAGAAACAGAAGTAAGTTTCTTGACAGCTTCTGCTACAGCCTCTGCACAAGCAAGTCAGCATCCTTGGGATGGAAAGTGTTAACACAGAATCTGCTTTGAAAATACAGCCAGGAGTACAGCACGTAAAAGTCAACCATGGGCCTGTAAAATTCCTCACAAGGAGGAGAGTTGCTGTGTTTTTCATCTTGTACTTCACAAGGGATCCAGGCACTGGCCTAGATAACAAGCAAATCTGTAAGCAAGCTGGCCTTCCTCTGCTGCTGGAGCACCTCCTCTTCCACCGAGCCTTGGAGCTGTCCTAAGGCACAGCCAACTCCTGTGCTCCTGAAAGCACGACCTCTAAGAAGGGTCAGTCTCAGGTCTGCAGGCAAGTGAAATGTTACCCTCACCTTTACAGCCAGAAGACGTGTCAATTCAAGTCTTGATCTAGAGCACAGCACAAGGCGAGGCAAGGAAAAGGACTGATCTCTGTGAAGCCCGAAGCCAGCCTGTACACCAAGAGCACGAACAAGAACACATCAGTAGAAATCAGGAGAAAATCTGACCCAAGAGCCCACAGCTAGGACAAGAGCTTCAGATGCCATCTCACAGGCAAGTCACATCACAGCTGACATGGGAGCTGCGTTATTTATCCCATCTAACACTGCCATGTGCTGAGGCATGTTCTTAGCCACTCAGGTGCACGGCTGGTGGGATATGTCACAGCTCTCCAAGAAGTCACAGGGCTAATGCCTCTCTCCACCAAAGGAAAAGTTTCTGCTTTTTAAAGCATTTCTGAATCTGACCTTCAGTATCAAAAACAAGCAAAGAAAATTCAAAACACAACAGCAAGAATTAGCTGTGTACCAGATGCTCCTGGGAAGACTGAGGCACAAAATCCACCCAACACTATCTCCAGGTTCTTCCAAAGATATCCAAGGTGTTCCCAACAGCTGCTGCTGATGGGAGCGACATGAAGGAAGCTGAATACACAGCAGAAAAATTATCACAAAACGTATCCCAAGATGTTGCTGCTGCCGTATGGGAAGGAAATGAGAGGACATGATGGGTGCAGGCCAGGACAACCTGTCTTCAAGGCATGGTAACTGGCTTTACAGTCTGAATGAATATTATAAAGAATTTATGCAGGAACTTAAAGGTAAATAATTCAAATGTTCAACACGGCTCCAACAGTTAGTTACTGTCTCCAAATGATAAAATGGCAAATGGCTACAGAGCCTTCATCTCTGCACCAGAGAAGTCACCCAACCAGCCAGGTCATCACAGGAGAAGGTCTGGGAGTTGGGTTGTCTCTTTAGCTGCTGTTCAGTACCCATGTGTGGATAAGCCAGCATCTTACATTATATTGCACTCACCATTCAGGCTTCAGGGATTTACTCATGCCACCTTCATGGACTTCATTAATTCAGTTTCCAAGCACTTCAGTGACTCCAGGAAGCTCTGGATCATTGCCACATCACATCTTCACTGCACTGTTAAGCTAAGTTTGATATCTGGGGCCTGACTTTCCTTCTGTGTCCATCTTCCAAGCAGTTAGCAGATCCACATCTTCAACAGCTGCACTGACCTCGGTCTCCACCACCATCCAACCATGCAGAGATTATACAAGGGGCCAGCCAGGGATGCAGTTTATCCCACTAACACTCCACAAAGCACCCTAGTTAGTCACACGGTCAGGAATAAAAGATTTTTGCCCTTTCAGGGATTATCAGAGCTTCAGAGAGCGCCCTTGAAACACAACACAGCCAGGAACACACAAGTCATTTAACGTCCCGTGTTCTGGTATCAAGGAATCAGCAATAAAAAAGCAAAACCAAAGTGTTAAAGCTCGGTGATACAACAAGCCTTTCCCTCCCACAATAAACAACCCCCCCAAACTGTTTAATAGCCCAACCAATGCGTAATTTCTGTAAACCTACAAGATTGAGTTAATCATACATAGCATTTAACAACAGACTCAACATTTCCCTTGATCTATGGCAAATTAGCAGCAAACAGAGTGGGTTTCATTAGCACAGACTCATTTAGGTTGGAAAAGACCCTGGAGATCATTATCCTCTCACGAGCACAGGTTTCACTGGTCATAGAGCAGTTAATGCCAAATTCTGTTTTCACCAACATCAAGCTAAACCTTCCAGTCACCAGTAAGTTATTTTAGAGTCAGACTTTGCTGAAGCCAGCATGAGACTTGAGACTGCATCATTTTGGCCCAACCTTTTTCAAGTAGCCAATTACACTGGAAAATGGAGGTTCTCGGAATTGCACGGAACGGTAGAGTGCTTCAAAATAAATGGATTATGTCATATTTGCTGGCAAATGGCTGAAAACAGTTTATATGTAATTAAATAAGATATTAGAAAAACAACCACTGCGGCCAAGCAGGAAAATAAAACATATTCTGCATTTACATATGAAGTAGAGAGTTTTCTTGGATGTCATCTCTAATTTTGTCCATCACATTTCAGATTAAGAAATAGGTGAAAAGGTGACAACACCTCATATATTGAGAGGGTTCTGAACATGAGGGGGGGAGGAAAAAAAGAAGAAACACCACTTTGCTAGCATGAAATAGTCAAGTTATCAATTAAAATTTCCTGAATTTCTACCAGAGACAGATTTTACAGTGTTCACACTTTGAATGGTTGAGTGCACTCATCTTCAAAGTGCCTCTGGGAATTAGGCAGTATGAATCAGACAGGTTAGAGGGCATGCCCAGAGGCCCCCGAAATCCACAGCAAAGGTCTCAACGTCCAGAGCACTGCATTGAGGAAGCATTACAGCTTCATTTTACAGAGAGGGGAAACAAAAGCAAAGAGATTAATGGATTTTCACAGGTCACAAAAAAAAAAAAAAAAAAAAAAAAAAAGGAGTGGGTGTCAGGGCTGGGAATGATAAAACAAGCTTACACTCCTTCCAAAACCTACACTGCAATAAACTACAAATATTCAGCTTTTGTAGAGCAGTTTACTTAACACATTCACAGAGTATTTGTCACAGTAGTGGTAAATTTGTGGCCACGGCAATCTCAAGAACTCTTCTTCTGTGTTGCTTTTAAGAAACTCTCACAAGCTCAAAGGCAAAGTCTCTCTTCCTGTCCAAGTATTTTGCCTTCATCACTGCAAAAAAGCTCTGTGTTTTATGGAGATGTGATACTAGATTTATTTTTTAAAGCGGTGAAGCACTCATATTGGATAAAAAGAAGAAAAAAAACAACACAACAAAGCCATCTGCAGGATTAGAAATACTTTGCACGCCCTTGTAAGAAACAAGTGGATGAACTCTATCTATCCAGGAGCTCAGGCCCAGCCTCCACAGTGCTAAACATGACTTAACTCCTGTCGTAGTGTCTCAAAATTAGGGTCAAACCTGTCGAGTTCCTTGTTCAGACTGCTTCCTCTGCTGATTTGCTGATCCCTCCCCAGCCCCACAGGCAGAGGGGGTGCGGGTAACAGCGGGCTGTGATTCTCAGTCGCTTTATTAACTGCCTTTCATCTTTGAAGCATGTGCTGCGAAGCAAGATGTCAAACCAAGCAGCTAAACCTTTTTTTCTTGCCTAACTCAGCACTCAGGTGGCAAAAAAAACCCCAAACAAACCCAAATGTTTTTCTGTCATCTCCGACAACAGCACAGAATAACATGGTCCTCTGAACTAACACCACACCATCAACCACCTCATTGCTTAATGGAGCCATGTGTAAGCAAAGCATTTCTACTTTTGAATTCCAAATATTTTGGGCTAGCTAAAATTTCTTACTGTGAATCCCTTTCATTTGCAATCCCAAAATGTTGAAAATGTTGTTTCACTCACACATACAGAAATCCATACGGCTTCTCCTATGGAGGGAGGCATGGGCACACGTGTGCAGGACACACAGCTACTGCTCTGTGAACACACGTGACATACCACAGATGCCAGAGTCAGAACACATTTTATCTTGGAAAAAGACAGACTCTGGACTCAAACTGATGGAAAACTGGTGTTTTCCTGATGGCTAACTTAACTCTGAAGAGAAGAGAAAGAAAAACAGTGAGTTCTCAACACTACTCAATTCTTACAGGCAAACAGCTCTGCAGCTTCTGGAAGTAACGTTGTGTATTTCTCGTCCCCAACTGAGGAAAAGTGATCATGGAATTAAAATGACAAAATAAATTAAACAAAGTATGGGATGGTTTCTGTTACACTACACAACCCTACTCCAGCACCACAATTCTCACTTCTGCTGGTCTGTCCTCTCTGTGTGGGTATCAAGAAGAGTCACAGGAGGGGTGAAGCTTCAGGGAGAGCCGAGCACTGAAGGTTGCATCAGCAAGTGGGGAAATGCACGTGGAGAAGAACACAAACACACTATTTATTTTAACTACTTAAGGTTTAAACCAGACCACAAACATATAGTTGGAGGATAGCTGATTTTTTTCCCCTTTATTCCCTGGATGTAAATAAAGAGAGGGAACAGCCACACACTTAATCTCAGTAGCTGCTTCCTAGTAAGTTGACTGGGTAATTGGAAGCCCCGTAAAACACATCTATGCCTTTATTTTGCAGAATATCATTCCCAACTACACCACTTCCAACTGGAAATATTCACAGCTTAGATATAGACACTGGCAGTGGATAAAGTGCACAGGATAAAGCACTCCCTAACCTCGGTGGAAGGACTCCCACACACATCTGCAGGCACTAGACTTGACTGTCCCAGCAGGGACACGCTCCAACCCGAAGAGCCCTTGCACACATACCAACACTTGTCCAGCAGCATTCCCCTGCCTGGACATTTGAGCTCCCCAGGGCTTTGAAGCCATTTCAAAGACTGGAAAACTGGATTTTTGGAATACCTAAATAAACCCATCCCAAGGCATTGCTGTGGTAGGGATGAAAGAGCAGAAAAGAAAGTGACAGTCCAGCTTGAGTGAACCCACAGCCCTCAGCTGAGCATGCAGGGAATCAATGCCACGTTCTCCTCCTGCCAGCAAGAAACACCATCCTAACCACGATCCCAGTGCTACAACAGGGAATACCAGATAACATGCAACAATTGCTTTATATAATCACAAAATATGCATCTTTTTCATATAAAATAACATAGGCTGTCTTTGGAGACTTTGGGTTTTATGCAGAGATGTGATGTATAAGGAGACAAAGTGAAATCTAATTGCTTATTTTAATTTATTTGCCAAAGCTATTAAGTTTTTAGAAGTTATATTCAAAGGTGTCCAACAGATCATTTAATCTGACCTACTACATGTCACAGTCAAGCCATCACTTAATGTCCCCATAAGTAATTCAAAGATTTTAGCATCACCTGTTTGCCACTCTAAAAAGATTCCTCCCCCCGCCCCGATTTTCATTTGAAACTGAAACTTCATTTTCTGAAGCCTTTGAAATAATCTGTCAGGAGTTTCATTTGAAATCCATACAGTGATGTGCAAGATCAGCTACAACCAAACAGCCAATATGTCATGTAAGTAACTGGCCACTAAACGGGTTTCTTAAATAAATGAAATAAAAGTCATTTCCTCATTAAAAACAAAAAAAAAGAAAAACCAACTTGAGAGAGTAGTTCTGTTTCATTTGAGAAATTATTCTGCGCTCTCAAACATCTGCCAGTTCCTCAGCTGCTGCCTGGGAGACTGGATGGAACAGATAACAGAGGGTCTCTGAGCTAGCGCGGCCACTTCATAGAATCATAGAATGGTTTGGGT
>NW_010292497.1:0-456 GCF_000700745.2 Antrostomus carolinensis | reverse complement strand
GAACATCTCCAGAGATGGAGACTCTGGGTTTTGCACCCCTCATCCATTCCAGTGCTCCGTCACCCTCACAGTAAAGTTTTCCTTAGGTTGGTATGGAACTAGGAGTTTAATTCTATCATAGTACAACCAAGAAATTGTGGTTTACTGTCTCAGTTTCCCCACGTATGAAATGAAGATCACTCTTTGAAAAGTGCTTAGGGGCATCCAGTCATATAAAAGCATTATAGTCTTCCATGCATGGTGCTGGTTGCTACCAACCACATGAGTCAAACGCCTTCCATTCAGGTCTCATGGGCAGAATAATATGTGGGAGAATTGAAGAAGGAAAAATAAAGGCAGCTGATGTTGTTCCTGCCCCTCCGATGTGGTCTGCAGCACCATACCCTTGGGGTTCTGCTCCTGATGGAGCTTTCCTCCTCATTTGATCTTTCTCCTGTTAATAGTATCTCCTGATCT
>NW_010292496.1:0-4833 GCF_000700745.2 Antrostomus carolinensis | reverse complement strand
GGCAGCAAGGATGCTGTGGGAGACTGTGTCAGCTGCCTTACTGAAATAAAGATAGACCACATCCACTGCTTTGCCATCGTCTAGCCACCTGGTTGTAATGTCATAAAAGTCTAGAAGGTTAGTCAAGCATGACTTCCCCTTGGTGAAGCCATGTTGACTGCCCCTAATGACTCCCTTATCCTTGATATGCCTTGAGATGGCACCAAGGATAAGTTGTTCCATCACCTTCCCAGGGATGGAGGTGAGGCTGACCGGTCTGTAGTTACCGGGGTCCTCCTTCTTGCCCTTTTTGAAGACTGGAGTGACATTTGCTTTCCTCCAGTCCTCAGGCACCTCTCCTATTTGCCACGGGAAAGTAGGGAAGTCTGTAGCCTTTTTCTAGACAGTAAAAGAAACTTATGTCAGATGAAGTAATGAAGATTTAAATTGCAACTGAAGTCTTCCAGACTATTCAGATCTTTCATAGTCTGAATATTTTAAAATGCTTCCTGTTTGTGAGCCAAATTTTTGTAGGTATTTTCAGAAGACAATATTTTAGTTTACAAAAAGATGGAAAATAAATTGAGGATATTCAGCTTATGTATGGACTTCTTGTAGCCATTGTATCTTAAAAAGAACCAAAAGGAAGAGAGTGGCAAGAAACTTGGCAGTGTATATAGTTGTAGTGATATATATATATATATATATATATATGTGTGTGTGTGTATATATACATATCCATTTCTTTTGCACCA
Organism: Antrostomus carolinensis; assembly: GCF_000700745.2. Lineage (NCBI taxonomy): Eukaryota > Metazoa > Chordata > Aves > Caprimulgiformes > Caprimulgidae > Antrostomus > Antrostomus carolinensis. Next base: position 4,099 of record NW_010292496.1, on the reverse strand, counting down.
CTGAAGCATGCTTTTGATGTTCCTTCTAGTCAGCTGCCCCTGCCCAGTTCTCAATGTGGGGCTTTTATGCTGCTAACCCACCCGCATGGTGCAGGGATAGAGCCTGCAGAATAGCTCCTGGCTTGCCGTAGGGTTGCAGTTGGATTGACTGATTTGAGAAATCATTCTAAACCTCCCATATGCTTCCAGTGTATTATGTAGAAAAGGTCAGATTTTTTATTTGAAACTGATGATCACTGAAAGGCCTAGTGCCTGCAGGATTCTCAAGCAAATTCTTCAGGAATGGATATTTGTATTTTGTAGAGCTCTTCTGAAGCCAGTGGTATCTCCTGTTGCCTTCAGCATTTACTCCTCAAGGTAACTTTGGAAATTCAGGACCTAGTAGTATGCACTAGATTGAATTCTAGGTTTAATTTAACCCTTCTCTCGATGGGGGTGGAAAAGAAGAGATAAATGTTTAATCAGGAAGAAAGTATGTTTTGTTGTTCTGAAGAGAATTTGTTCCTTTCTCTAAGAAAGAAATTTCCCCTTTCTTTGAGAAGGTTGACCACTATGACACCAATGATTTAAGGAAAGGGTCATGATGAGCTCCCTTTCTTGTACCCATAATAATGCATTTTGCTTTTTTATATTCACTTTCAATATGTATTCAATATGAGGTTTTAAAATTTAAAAATCACCTTCGATTAATTTTGCATGTATAGTTATCATCATATTCTTTACACCTTATTTACATTATTTTCATTGATAGCTTCTCCTCAGTAGTGATGTGATCTATAAAAATGGTCAGAACTGTCAGTACATATGAAAGGAACAAGAATTTCCCATTTGCTCTTGTAAATATATATTGTAATTAGATTTCCTTGTGTTTTTGCAAGTACAAGTGCTGTCAAGTCATCAATGTTCACTGCCAGTGTTCTGTACAGTAGACCGTGAAAATGTGGAAAGGGGCCATGCTGGCAGCAGTGCTGTCCATTACAAGTTTTATCTGAAACAGCTGAGAAGAAAATCTTACTGATAGAGTTCCATGAACATGGGAAGAATGTGCTTTATGTTAGTAGCAGGCTCAATTCACCTGCCTGTCCATAATGGTCACTTCTGCTATAAAAAGAGATCACAGAATCACAGAATCACAGAATATTAGGGATTGGAAGGGACCTCGAAAGATCATCTAGTCCAATTCCCCATGATCTTTTAAAGTAGATCATGATCCAAGTAAAATTCTAGTGTCCACTGTATACTTGTGCTGTTTTTTATTTGATTGGTGATTTGTTTTATTTTTCATTTTCCTGGCACCTTTTTCATATCAAGATCAATTTTTTGTTGGGTTTTGGGTTTTGTTTGTTTGTTTGTTTTTTAAAGGTGTTTACAAGTGCAGAGGCCCCAGTGAAAGAAAAGAGGACCTGCTCTTGAGATCAGAGTGAGGTCAGTAATTACCATGAGCCATGGAGCGTATGTTGTTCCACATTATCTCTTTGTGCAATGACACGTAGAGGAGAACTGAGGAAGGAAAGGTGGTAAGTGGATGGCTGAACTGCATGAAGCCATGGGACAATTCCCATTCAAGGCAGTGCCTGGGAGACATGGCTGCAGTAGTGGACAGAATGCTGCTTTGAACTGGGAAAGCATTTTGTTTACTGCATAAATTATACATGCAAAACCCATTTGCTTCATCTTTGTGTACCAGAGGGAAAAATTACTCTAAGTGCTGGATTTTCTATTAGATGAGTCTAAATGCTGGATTTTCTGTTTTCGTTATTTAATTTAAATGACTATATGTTTTGGCTTTAAGCACCAATTGTTCAATAAATACTCAGTGATATATTAGGTAAATTTATTAAAGTACTAACTGCAAAGAGATTTTTTCCCTTTTAAATTCTTTTTAAATAAAGAAAATCAATATCAAGTTCCTGTAGGCTGAGATGTTTTAGCATGTGCACTTTCTTATTTAAGGTGTCTTTGGTAGCATTAAGTGTGCTAAAACATGAAGAGGAATGACTGGCATTTCCTGGAAAGAAAGACCGAAGAGCACGAGGATTGTGCAAGATAGAGATCAGTTGTGTTACTCAGTTTCCTAGGGAATTTCAAATAAAATTTCAAGCCCTGCTGCTTTTAAAATATTTAAGATTTATGTAACTGATTGGTCAGCTTACTTTTACTATGAACGTAAAAGCAAAACTAATTAATTAGTTTTTCAATTCTCAAAAAACTTTAAAATTAAACTTAACCATAATTAATGAAATTAATACACAGATGTGTTTGGTTTACATGAAAGGAGGGTGAAGAACTGAGGCTACAACTTGGTGTTTCATTGCATAATTTACTCAATCCATTTGCCTTGAAGATGTCATTCCTCTTGTTCTCCTGGTTCAAGTTCGTATCTTTGCTGAACAGTGCCCTGATGTAATTTCCTGTGACTGCACCAAGTGATAGTGTGAACAAACCTACTTTTTCTGACTTTCCTTTGGGAATACAGTAGACTTTTCAAAAGCTTCTGCTGCAGGTAGGAATGGATTCAGCAATTTGAGTGAGTAGCAGTTTCATCCTTGGTAGTTCCCATGTGTATCTGGGGATGCTATGAGTGCTGCACCTTCACACTCCTGCATTGTAACATTGCTCTTAGCTGCAAGTTAGCTGCTTGGTAAAAAGCTGTGAGCGTTTGCCCTGTCTCTTTCAAGTGGATACCTCTGGGCTGTTGGTGAGTCTTGTGACTGCTGACAGCTTTTCTGGTTTTCCCTGCCTGGCACAGGGTACTTGCAAGTGGACAGGGTAATCTGGGCCCACAACTTCTGCTTTGCAGACCTGTGTCTTGCCCTCCTTGTACTTTTTTCCCAAGAATGCATGATGTGTGTGTGTGATATTACCATGACACGTGCATGTATTTCAGAAGTCTGCATGATGTGCAGTGTTGCATCTTGCAATGTTAACATACGGAAAACAGAAAAAAATTAAGTTGAAACTAAAGAAAATAGGTAAGCACGTTAATGCAAAGAGAAACACAAGAAAGGGTGACCGTGGCTTGCACATGTTACCTGTATCTTGAATTTTATTGAGACCAAGACAAGAGAGCTTCAGCACTGAACTCTTTACTCCACTTCAGGAGTTGTGTACAAGTTTGAGCTCCATAAATTAGCATTGAAGAGGTCCTTTTGTGATGTGTGAATAGCAGCTTGCATTGTAGGCTGAGATGCTAGCCTGAGACTGCAAAATGCTGTGTGGTGCATGCTGCGTTTTCTCCCGCCCCCTCCTAGCTGTTCATTTATACAGCCTCCATCAAATGTGAAGTTAGTGGGGCATTTGACCCTTGCAGAATTAAGCTCTGAATTTTTAAAAAGAAAACCAGTAAGATTTGCAGGATGGGGTCCAGGATACACAATAAATAATCTAAAAATATCATCTTTTGCAGGAGAGTCCCCCTAAAATCAGCCTTTGATCTAATAGTTGAAAAAAGCAGCTTGAAAGTATATTGAACTATACTATTTACTCACTTAGAGTGGTTTAATAAAGTTCTCAAAATTCTTCTCACACATGTGTTTTTGAGAGCAATGAAAAATTTGTTGTGGTAGCCTGAAAGCCTGTGTTGCTAGCCCGGAAGCTGGTGTTGCTGAGGTGGTAGCAGTATTGTTTTATGCTGATTCTGCTGCCACTCACACTGTTAAACTGCTTTAGGCATGGAACACCCTGAAGTGAGTTAGTACCGAATATTTGAAGGTTATCCTTTCTTTCTGCTGTCTCACTGGTAAAGCTGGTGTAGCGCCAGCCTTAATAAACTGTCAAGAGAAAGCTGAGTCTGTTGCTGTATGCATTCCATAGTGCCTTTGTCATCTTTCCCTCCTCTGTTATCTGGGATGGTTCTGCTTTCCTCTGCCCTGTGTAGGAGTGGAGTCATCTGCCTGTCCTGAGATGTGACCCAGATGACTGGCTGGGGGATGCAAATATTGTCCATACTTCCTTCATGTGATCTTTGGGATATGTTCGACTGTGTATCATGGTCAGAATAAGACCTTGAATTTTGTGTGGTCTCCTCTGAGAAGCCAGTATGGGCAAGAAAGTTTGCAGATTGCTTTTCTATTTCATAGAATCATAGAATAGATTGGGT
>NW_010292495.1:2949-28253 GCF_000700745.2 Antrostomus carolinensis | reverse complement strand
CTGTTTGGAGGAGGAGGCTCCTTGAGTCACTACATTTGGTTTGAGGTCTCTGTCCTGGGCGGTTTAACAGCTGCGGGTCTCAGAAGCGACTGGAGATAAAAACCCTGCAGCTGCTCTAAGCTGCCTTGGACAGACTTGTAGCAGTATTAATTAGGGCATAATGGAGAGATAATCATAGAATGGTTTGGGTTGGAAGGGACCTTAAAGATCATCCAGTTCCAACCCCCCTGCCATCTGCAGAGGGAAGCGTCTTAGTGTTCCTAATCAACTTGTGCTACACCCTGGAAGGGGAAATGGAAAGTGCCTTCACTTCTCTACCAGCAGGAGTTCAGCATCAGAGGCCCTTCTTCCCGATGAGGTCACTGCTGATGACCCGATTCGTTAGATTTCATTAGATTCATTATTTTACTTTAGATTGGCTCATTGGAAATGAGGAAAAGCTCAGCAGTGTAGGCCCATGTATGCAATTGTTCTCCTTGCCTTGAATGAGAAGAACCTAAGCATCAACCGTTTCTTAGCAGACAAGCTGTCCCACATCGCTCTTCCCAGGACAAATGAAAGTCACACCCCTCATTACGGGGAAAAAATCCTAACACTGAGGGCTCTGAGCCACCAGCCTTGTCAGATTCGGCCACCACAGGCAAAGCGACTCACACAGACAGCTGTCCCCTCTGCCCATCTTCTGGAGGTTGCTGTCCCTCCAGCAAACGGCTGGGGTGCCTGAGCCCCGTTTGCCACATTGCAGCTCAGTGTATCACAACAAACTGCCGCTTATTTGGGTTTACATTGATACACGCTGAGCGTATCGATACTCAGGGCTTTGATTTGTGGTTCCTGTTGGCTTCAGTTGTAGGGGCAGGAGCTTTGTTAGCTTTTGCTGCTAAATCTGACAGGAATAAGAGCCTTAAGGAACCGTCTGAATTTCTAAATAACGACCATGTAACCAGCAAATTACATTGGTCGCTCCTCTCTCATGTTCTTTGCAGCAAATTAAATAAAGGACTTAGTAATCAATTATATAAGAAGATAAGTAGTTGTGTAATGATTTAGTACACTCATTCATTTTCTTATCCTGTATCAACTTGTCCTGGTTTTTAGCTGAAGCAGAGCTGGGTTTCTTTTTCAGCAGCTAGAATTGTGCTGTGTTTTGCTTTTCAGCCTGGGACTTGTTATGGGAGAGACACTGATAACACACCAGTGTTTGCATGTATGTCACTGGATGTGAAGGACTTTGTGTTCTGTTAGTCCACAAGCACAAGATCTAAGGTGGTGAGGAATATTTAAGCTAATAAGCTAAACTGGCATTTGGATATGCCAGTGGGATATTCCATATCATATCGTGTCATGTCCAGTATATCAGTGAGGGTCTCTTCCTCTTTTGTCTCTCTCTGGCTTTCACTCGGGCCCTCACTCTTTCGGGATTGCGGTTTCAGTTCGGGATTGTCGCTCCTCTGGGACCGTTACCTGGGAACGGGCCGGGCTCGGTCAGTGGGTGGTGAGCAGTTGCACTGTGCATCACTCATTTTCATATTTTGTGACTGTTACCATTACCACTACTATTATACTATTAGTATTATTTTAAGCTTTCTTTTATTTCTATTATTAAACTGTTCTTATCTCAACCTACAAGCCTCCTTATCCCTGCCCCCCAATCCTCTCCCCTATGCCCTGGGGTGGGGGGGGAAGTGGGTGAATGGCTGTGTTGGCTGCTAGCCAAGAGCTAGCCCAGTGAAACCATCACACAACTATACTTTGTGTTCATTTTATCATTATGTAATTAATGGTGCAGCCTTGGATACTGCTACTACCACCTGTGAAACTGCAACCTCCCAGTTACACTGTGGGCTTGGCCAGCCACCTTGCTGCAGAGGTACTGCTGCAGCACGGAGGGTAAGGCTGAAACTGGAGTTATCCCTTGCTCCTCCCCACCTACTTTTTGGATGTTCTGAATATTGTGAGAAATGCCCGTACCCTAACAGTGTGAAGAGTGCTGAGTTCACAGTCACAACAGATGCTGTTTCCTCCTGGTAACAGTGGTTACCTACCCATACCACCTCAGGCTGTGTTTATGTGTACCTCTGCATCACAGCATGCTGTGTGCCCAGGGTTCCAGTGCCAGAATCATCCAAGCTGGCTCTTAATTGTTTTTCCATCAGAGAAAACGAGGAGGAGGCTGGGAATGGTATGTGTCTAGGTCCCATCTCTATACGCACTCATGATTTCCTTTGGGTACACTCCTGGATGCAAAACCCTGAAAGCCTCTCAAGTTTTCTAGCCTTGATGGAGTTTGGGATTCAGAGAAGACATGCAAATAGATGACAGAACTGCATCAGTGATGGTGTAACTTTATAACTGATTTCTCCTGCTATCATCAAGGAATAGCAGCACTGTATTACCTAACTCAGCCAAGCACAGAATGAACTTACCATAAGGTTAAACATTTTGTTTAAGTATATCTTCAAATATTCATGGATCCAAAGAAATGCAAGGAAGTAGTTTACACCTGATTGCAATTAAAAAATACTGTCCACAGTTTGTCAGAACAGTGTTGCTATGGGTCATACCCCTCAAACCTGGTTGCTGAAGAAATAGAAGTGTTGGACACTACCAACGATCACTATTCTGTTAAATTTTTAGGAGGTGGAGGTAGTGCTGTGGTTTGAAATGAGGCCATTTCCCTCCTCACTACACCCCCATTCCCTGGGCTGACATTGTCTCCCCAGAACCCATCTGTGGGGGATTTCGTTGCCTGTAGAGGAGGTGGCAGTGGCAGAGGTACAGCAGGATGAGCCCATGCTGGATGACACATGGAGCGTGGCACATGGAGCTACCAATAGCACAGCAAAAGCATCACCCACTAATATAGATATCACTTGGCATTGGTTACTGTTAGTAACAGCAGCAACTGCTCTCTGGTGCAGCTTTGAATCCTGAGATTTTGGCCTTCAGGACATCAACTGTGGTGTCTACGGCTGCTTTGGCTTGAGGGTTGTTCCGGCCTTTCCCAGCCGCCCTGCCTCTCTGCCAGGAGTCACAGCCATGTGGAGGTAGGGCCAACGGGATGGATTTCCCTGGCCAAGGCCTCTTTTCCCACCAGAACTTAGGCTGTGCTGGAGCTGGGAGAACTGGCTCATCTGCCTGAAGGTTCTCTGAGGCCAAGCAGAAAGCACAGGGATGTCCAGATAACCCGGACATGTCCTGCACATCTGCACAGATCAACTCCACTGTACAAGGGCCAGAGGTCTAAAGCTCTCCGGAAGCCTTGGCTTCAGGATGCATGTATGATGCCTCCTAGACACGTGCACAGCAGTCTGGATGGAAGTCTGACGGTGCCAGGTAAAACAGGGTATGTTTCCAAGGCACAGCTGCTGCACATCACAGCCTGATATTTTGGCAGCAACTTCCTTCTTTGGCTGCTTAAACTACAACATTCAGCTGAGGCACAGCTCCATATCCTTGCTACCAGGGCAGTGACGCTGAGCAGTGGGAGAGCACCCAGGCTGCTGGGGAAGCTCAGGACTTTTATCACCCTAACTACTTCCGTGGGGCTGTGTCTGTTGAAGCCAATCCTCACACATCTCCCTGTGGCTGGAAAATTTGCTGGGATAATGCAGGAAGGATAAAAACTACTCCCCTGGTTCTGGAAGGGTTTGGGCAGAGTTACGAGTACACTGCTGCAAATGCAGTACACTATGTGCACGGTGGGGACATGTCAAGGGTGTGTTGCCTTAATTAATCCTTTCATGACAGTCACAGGCTAATTTTCTAAAGGTTAATTGCACTGTAAATAGGAAAAGGGGTGGTGTTCTGCTTGCTACAGATGGCAGCCAGGGAGAAATTTTGATGAGGTTGCTGTTTGGAGAGGGGGAAAGAAGCAGCAAGGTTTCTCTAGGACCTCGCCTTGAGAAGGGAACTGAGAAGAAAGGAAGCACCTAACTCTATCTCTGCATCTTTCTCAAGTAAAAGGGAAAAACATAAAGGATGGCCATAGGGTTCATACGGGCATTTCCTCTCTGGGAGTGGTATGCTACAATTAAAATAATCCTGACCTCCCTCAGGTGGGCACATAGCTCTGTTTATGGTCTTGGTGACCTCTCTGGGGCTTTGCATGGGATTAGGAACTGACATGTGGACTCCAGCGTCACAGTTCCAGTCTGCAAAAATAACACACCTGCTAATACCCAGCAATCACAGTCAAGGCGATCCTACACTGCAGGCTGCAGCTCCCAGTGCGGGGCAGGACTGCCAGCCACCTGCTGCCACTGCGGCAAAGGAAGGGCCATGGAAAGGAGCTACCACACAGACTGTTGAGGGGACAAACCTCACCTCTTTCTGTGCATCCAGAAAAACTCTAGAGACTCTGAGGAAACATGCTGGGCCTGCAGTATCCTGGATCTAAAAGCAAGGGAGCCCTTTGTGAGGATCCCCTCACAGCAGCCCCTCCATACCACCCTCAGCACCCTGGTGAGGCACAGGCCACTCGTCTGGTATTCAACTCTTCTGGCTCTTCAGAGGAGACAAAAATCCCTCTGCTGAGACACCACAGGCCTCCATTCCAGCGACAGCTCCCAGAATAAATACCTTTGCTCTCTTCAGAGGAACTTCTGAATGGACCAGCTTCTGTTTGCTGTCTTGAAATAAATATTCTCCCTGAACTGTACGCAGCTCCCTCCTCCCCAGCCTCTCTAATTCTTAAACCCTGGAGACAGCTCTATGAAAATTACTTGAGCTTTCTTTCTGCTCTTGTGTAAAGCAGATGACGTCTCTGGCCTCATGACAACCACTTATTATAAAGAAATTGTAGGTCATCTCTAAACCTTCCCTGTAGAAGGGAACTGGGTGACCTGGAAGGAAACCTTACTCTTTACAGGGTATCCTGTGTTTACACATCATAATTTGCAAGGCAAAAATGTACATAGAAAAATCCTTGCCAATTACCTCATCTGCACGCTCAGGCTGTGCTCCCTTTGGAGGTTATTGCTTTCATGCATCAGCACAAGAGAAAGAACTGGCATCCCTCTCACTCTGGTAATACTCACGGCATTCACTGGGCTTACAAAGGTGTGGCAAAAACATTGCCCAAGGGGCACCAGGGACTCCATCTGTGCCAGGGCAGGTTTTATCACGGAAGCACACAGGTAAGGTTGGAACTGCGCACAGAGGGAAAGATGCCAATTGGATGACTCTGCTTTCTTACCTAAAATGGAGCTGACTTCTGTATAGCCAAGCCTCTCCAGGAGGCTCTGGAAGCAATTTATATTATTCTCCATCTAACGACAGTCTGGATTCCTTGCGAGAGGGGAGACCCAGAACTGCAGAGGTGGAAAATCCCAATCAAAACAAAGCAATTTACACTTCACAGATGGGTTCAGCAATGCTTATTAATTAGGTTCTGGTGACCTCTAGAGGCCTTTAGCCCAAAGCACCTGATTTCTGAGAATCTTTCCTGTTCCAGAACAACGGGCATGACAAGAATTCTGCTTTATTTTAGGTTTCAAACCAAGATTAATTTTAGCTTTAACGGGGAAGGTATTGAGGAGTAGTAATTGATGGTTATTCTTTTCTTCCCACTAAGCATGGTCATACTAATTCCTCATGTACAGCAACATCAAAGTCTGCACAGTAACTGTTGTAGGTATTTTGGAGATTCCCGTTTTTCAGTAAATTTGTTTTGCACGTTGTCGTGTAAGAGAGGAACTATTTCTCTTCCTTTGTTATCTCTAATGATGTATTCAACTAATCACTGATCCTGGAAAAACTGCCCACCCTATCTGGCGAGATAATCCAGTTGCTTAATGCAAGTTATGTGTGCTTTAAATACAGGCATTACACATGCATGGAGGCTTTGCAGAACACAGCCTTTCTGGACTAGTCCTTGCAAGGGAGTGCTCAAATATTGTGCTAGTCCTCTCAGACTGAAGTATGACCATGTTTTCTGAAAAATTATTTTCAGCTGCACAGAGGGAAAGATTGACAACCCACCAGATTCAGGACAAGCAATACTGTATTTGGGAAAATTACTTTCTACCTGTATTGTAAACAACAATAAAATTACCTGCAGAGAAGAGTGATGCAAGAAAATGTCTGAGAAAAAAAATGTGTTGTTTTAGTTATACATTTGGATAAGCTTTTTTTTCTTACTGAGATTGGGGCAGCTGATGGAGAAGGGGAGAAATCCACTGAGCTAATTTTCTTTCCTTTTGAGCAGCTGAGATGTGGGATTGAAATCATACCAAGGAACTAAGAGAACTGGAAGGGGAGGTGGAAAAGCAGTGAGATGCTGCCCAGAGAGACGTTGGGGAGTTAACTGAGAGAGGCTTACAGCCATAGAGAAGCTTAGCAAGAAAAAGATAGCAAAGCTGGAGGAGGTGAAGCATATCTGCAGCAACTCAGAGCTCAAAAAACCCTTTAACAAACTTGTAATCCTACAGTGATGTGTGGGAGACCTCCTAAAGATCTCTAATTTAAAAGCACCCAGCTGTACTTCCAGATTTAGTTATTAGCTTTTTTCCCAAACCCAACCCCCCAGAAATTGTTTTTCTCTTTGCATTTGCCTGTGGACCTCCTACCAACACTTTAATGGCAGCATTTGTTTGGTGACAACATCCCTGGAGGCTACAGCCAGGGTAGTTTGTGCATCCAGCTTAGAAACCAAATACAATAGCACAGAATTTTCTCTTGCATGATAGATGTGACCCATAAGAGAGAAAAAAAGTGTATGTTTTGGTATTTTTTGTTTTCTTATAGCATAATGATACATGAGCTTTTTTTTTTTTTTTTAAGAAAATGTCATTATTTTCTTGGTTGGTTTTTTTTCCATAATCTTTTGCTTTGTTTTTGCTCTTTTTGACATGTAGGCAATAAAGCTGAAGGGATTTCATGCTTCAAAACAGAAAGGAATCCCGAGCTACTGAGGGCAATTAAAAATGAGTAAGGGGGGAAGATTTAAAAAAGAAATTAAAAAAGAATTTTTATTCAGACTGTGTAAAAACTCTTCTGAGATTGTTTGAATCAAAACTCATGAGAAACACATGGGAGAAAAGCTCAATTTGTTAAAGATCTGCATTCTCCTATAGCTTCTAAATGCAACCTACAAAACTAATTTGATTTCGTTGGTCCTCTGAGAAGTCCTTTAGCAAAAGAAGGCTGGGGGTGGGGGGAACCTCTCTTTTTTGATATTTGTGGGATAAAAAGAAAACCAAGCTCACTTGCTTAAGCTTTGTAAAGCACTATGAAGTAAAAAACACCAAACAAACAAAAAACCCCGATGTATTTCTTTTTGTAGCTACCAAGAAATGCTGGCTCTGTATAGTGCACAAACATTTTTAATTTACACAGTTGTTGGCTGGATACTTTTCATCAATAGGACAACAGTGCTAATCAGAAAATGACAGGTACTTTCCATGTGGACTTTTTCTAAGTAAAGCCTTTTGAACATTTTGATTTCTTAACTGAAAATGAGAAAAAAATATTGCTCCTGTTTTTTCTCCAGATACTGTTTTTCCTTCCTTTTTCAGAGATAAAATAGGAGAGAGAGTAAAAGGAAAGATAGGAGAAAGAAAGCAAACATAAAATAGGAAAACAGAGAAGTGAAACTCCTCCTCTCTCCAAGTAACTGTTGGGGTTTTTTTCATTAAATATGCATTTAAGATTTCCATTTCCAAATGGAAAAAATGTGACCAGCTCCAAATATAAGAACAGTGCTTGAGGGCAGGCCTAAAGAGAACAATAAATCAGAGCAGAAAATATTTTTCTTAGGGAACATGTCATGATTGGAACATAAATAATCCTCTTTTCTCTCTATCCAACATAAAATAAACACAGCTGTGTGCACAGGCACACACACATACACATGTTTGTACACATACACACATCTCAGCCTCACTTCCCCAGGGGAATTCTCTGATGGCAGAGAGGTGAAGGGTTATGACAGAGGGGTCAGGGACACGGTGTCTGCTGAAAATCTCAATAAAATAGAGTAGCAGAGCCAAGCATGCAGAGAGCACTCAGAGATGTCACCAGGAGGAAGCAGCCCCTTGGCTGCTGGCCAACAGGAAATTCTGTGTACCAGTCCCAGCAATAAAATACTACTTATTTCTTAGTGATCGTGACAGTCCCAAAATATTTGCTTCTCTGTAGCAGGATCATGTAATGTAGCAGGAGGGTGGCCTTAAATTGGGGCTGTGCGGAAAGAGAGGCTTGCTAGGGTGGGTGTCCACTCCGAGCTCTGCTCCGGAGCTCAGGATGACTGCACAGAGCATGCGTGGGTGGCCTGTGGAGGTTAGATGCTTGTATGGGGCTTATTTCAAGCACAGTATCTGGGGCTTCAGAGCCTTCTACCTGATCTGGGCTCTCAGCAGCCTGTTGCTAGCACACACATACAGCAGATTTGAGGCTCATGCTGCTGAATCTGGTCTCACTGCACGGGCACAGACCCATCTCATGGCCCAAGGGAGAGAGGTTGCTCTCTGGATTGGGCAAATCCAAAGCACTGCAGATGCTGCAGATGTGCTCGTGCACACACACAGCAACCTGTGCCTTCCCAATTCTCAACCTAGTTTCAAGTACAAGTTTTGTTTTCTCCATTTTGGACCCTCTCGCTGGCTTTCCAGAGTTTGCCCTCCCCACAGGCATAGTATTATTCTTCCTTATCCACCTGAACATTCCTTTAGTAATTTTTAGCACTGGAAATGAAAAGAGTTTTTTTCATTAAAGACCTCTGAGGAAAGGTAGCTTCACTGTCTTCTGGGATGCTTCCAGAATCCAGCACAGGTAGACCTGGGGGGAGCCACACAAGTGGGAGCAATGCTGGGACAGCTGCTTTCCTTACCAGTCCTGAGGAACTTCCAATATGAAAACCATTCCATTCAAAGTGAGCCTGAGGCATCTAGAGGGAACCTGGATGGGACAAAGCTCTTTTGCAGAGAGAAAAGCAAACTCATATACCTTTCAGCAGAACTTGCTGGGAGCTGTGTCACAATTTTCTCCCTCTTAGATCTTCCAGTGAATTTTTCCATGACAGGGATAATCCAACCTAATCACTCCCATTTAACTCAGTTTAATCACCTGGGTTCCTGAAATGGAGTTAATAGCTGAGGAGGATGGTTCATAAAAGATCTTGGAAAATTACTCTACAGTTCCTAACACACTCTTTTTTTAATTAATTAACCAGAGTTGGTAACTTCTGAGGCCTAAACCACAATGCATCTTGAGCTCACTAAGCTAAAAATACTGACTTGCCAATGACAAAATACTAATGAATCCTCCACAGGAAAACTGATCTGTCATTTCCCTCCCCACAGGAACACACACAAGTACTTGAATATCTAAAGATTTTGTACAGCCTCTCTGCCTGTAACATTGTACACTGAGATCTGGATTCAGGTACTTCTCTCAAGACTTTTTTTGGCTTATTATTCCACATCTGTCATCCTGAAAAAGTACCAATTTTAATTTTGCTTTGCAAGCCTGACAGCATTCATAAATAGAACCTATGCTTTCAAGGTGGTTTTGGGTTTACTCTTAGATATATGTCAGGGAGCAGCAGGAGTGGGGCTGCTCCATGTGGCAGGATGAGCTGGGAGCCCTGGGTAGTCCCTGAGGCAGGCAGTGCCCTCACCGCTGTGGTGCACACCCAGGCATGGTGCTCCTGGACCAGCAGATGCTGGGGTAAGGGTCCCATGTTGGGCTCCTCAGGGCAGCTCAGGCCCATTAGTGTGCTCAGGGCCCCAGTGATCCCGCAGCAGGACAGTAATACTGTCTGCTTCTTGGTTTAGACTACTCTACATTTTCTAAGATTCACATCCGTCATGTTGTTTTGAAATCTCCTGGAAGTGAGGGACTAGAGTAATGTTGACAGGTCATTTGAAGTGGGGTTGTCAAGCTACAGCCACCTCCTCCTCCTTCTACCCTCCTCTTTCCTCCAGAAAAGGTCATTTTACACATATTTCCTTGTTCTCCTTTGAGTGACAACATTTGTAACCATTGCTCTCTGGTGACACGTGCACTCCAGTTGTGTGAGCTTCGCTAACTGTATGTGTGTGGCACCCTACACCTGGTGCAAATTGCATGAGGGGGAACACGCACTGAGTTCATTGTGGTTCACCTCCATTACTTCTTGAGATGGAATTCCATCTTGAGATGGAATTTCTTGCTGCAGCAAAACCACTGTTTCTTAGCAACTTTATGCATTTGTCACCTAATTGTACCAAAAGCGGGTTTTCTCCCTTCCCCGCTACCTATTGGCACCCTTGGTGAATTTTCTTTTCCATTTAATTACTGCTTATTTTTGATTTAATTGTTTATGTGTTTAGGCTTTAAACATGGATTTTTGAAATAGTAAAGACACTTAATGCCTTCACTGCCTGGAAAAGTCTTATATCCCAGGGATGGAGCACTAGTGGATTTACACTGCAGCAATCTCAATTGCCTGTGGTCTTCTCATCTCTTACTGATGATGCTGTCACCTTCTCTAAGCTCGCTTGCTGTTCTTCTACTGAGAAAAGGGCCTTGGCATCATCTGTGGATGGATAGAGTGCATTTGCTTTGTTCAACCTTGTCATCCACATGAAGGGTGGGTGGGATTCAGTGTTCACACAGATACCAGGGGGACTTTGCTCATGCCTCAGTCAGAGGCATGTATCACAGAAGAGCTGGCAGTCTTCCTATTGAGTATGGTTCCTGGCTCCTTGCTGCTGGAAACTTACTCATTCATGGCAATGTGGAGTTTAAGGCAGGGGCTCAAATATCAGATGCCTATCTTACCCCCCTAAGACCTCTTGGGTAAGACTCCTGTGTTCCCCAAAACCAATGAGGCTGCAGAGGAGAAAGGATTCAGGGCAGCTCGAGGACTTGTGCTGGCTGTGCATTCTCACCAAAGGGAACCATTGCCAAGGAATGGGAGGCAGTGGAGGTGCATGGCTGGGCTCTGATAGATGTCAATCCTGAAAAAATGACTAATAAATAAACAAACAAGACATTATATCCCCACAAGCATTTTTAGCAGAGAAGCAGGTTGCTTGTGGAGCCTCTAGCATGCCATCTAGCATGTGAAGATGGTCTACATTTAATTGTTTGAAACTTCCCAAATAAGAATTCTTTTAACATGAACTTAAACCTCTGACCATCATAAAATACACGCTAAGGTTACATGTCCCCACTTCTTCCCTGTTGCTGCAATACAGCCTTCATACTTCTGTGCTTGAATCAGCAGGTTTCCAACGCTAACACCCAGTTTCCAGCAGTGTTACTACACAGAAGGGAAACACAACTCATGTCGGACAAAACCTGACAAAGCAACACTTGGATTTAGGTCAGGCACAGCAAACAGGAGTTACTTGTACAGTATACCTGGCTCCTATTCAAACACAAAGCCTGATGAATTCACACTAGCCCAGACATGCAGAACGGTATTTCCCTTTTTCCTTTCCACAGAGATTTCTTTTCAGACAGTACCTTCAGTTCCTCGATTCTGTGCCCCCACAAGCACCATTCACACAGACCACCTGACTGCTGGCCACCCCCATGGCAAGCAGACACACTTGGGCTGCTCCTACTATTAACACAAACTGCAGAATCCACTGCTGACACGGGGCATGTTTGAACTATCAAGATACACGCGTACCTCTTTTCTTACTGCAACAATAGCGTTGCCAGCGTGCTGCTACTCCCCCATTTGCCATTCCGTACTGCTACGACTGTCATAAAGCAGGCAGCAGACAGTGCTGAAACTCCAGCTGCACATCCTAAACCATCCAGGTTGTCTAGCTTGGCCTCCTGCATAACTCTGACCAAGAAATCCTCTGCTGGACCTATTACCTTTTGATGGACTCTCCAGACTCACAGGGCATGCATCCTTCATTTGATGACACCTAAAATGGCAAATTCACATTTCATTCTGATGGTCTTTTAGCTTTTGTCTCTCACCCCCGTTTCTTGATCCCTTCCCACTTTTCCCCATCTGCTATCACTTCCTGGTGGTAGAAGAAGACCAGTTGCTGTTCCAGAATTGGCAAATGCTTTTAACTCTGCATTTTAGTCTGGTTTTGCAGAGGCTGCAGCTTGTAATACCTTAACTCCTCATCCTCTGGTTGTTGGAGTTGAATTTTCTCCTTTCCTGTCTGCTGGACCAAGGCTCCTTAGTGCATCTCACTCTGCAGTAATGAAATTATGGACAAATGTTGTAAATCTTTTGATTAATATAAGTATTATTATTCCATAATGAATGTATGATGAGTTTACACATTTATAGGGATTATCTTTACTTATGTTTTGTGTTCAAAACAGAAAACTACAAATATTATGAACACATAAAATATGCTTAATTTAACCATGAAGTATTTCTCTTTTTGCCAATTTCTGATGGAAAAGAGATTAAATCAGACTGAGAATTTAGTAACCTCACCTACAAATTTAAGACTGATTTGGTGATAGGAGATCACACAGATATTGGTGGTTTCTATGCGATCACTTGGATTAGATGGCATCTTGAGTATTTTTTCAGGCTGTATTAGAAAGCAATTTAGCATGGCTCTATTTGTTCTTCAGCCTATACTCAAAGTTTAACACGTACATGCCTCAATCTTGAAACGATTTTCAACTTTTCTATTGAAAACATATGCAAGCTAAGGCACAGTCAACCATGACATGATTTCTCTGAGACAGATCTTAAGCACTGGGTTTCCTGAAAAGGTTTCAGGCTGTTCTGAAGGGTAACACACAGCTCCTCTCTAGGGCACACGTGCCCCCTGGCTTCTACACTTACGTGTGCATCTGAAAGGCCAAGTTCATAGAATGCAATAGCTCATCCTCCCAATTTCTCTCTGCTTGGTGCTTCGAAACAGTTAACTAGTGTGGGTTCTCCTCACATTGCTAATTCTGTGTTGGCTCTCACGTGCTTGGGCATCCTCTCTGTAGCGGCCAGAGTAACTTTCCGGCCCTTGTATTTTCAGCACATGTCTATAAGGCTGGAATGGGGTAGTGAATTTGAACTCTAATGGTTCCTGTGTGCTATAACTGCTGTATTTGTATAAAGATTAAGAATCCTGGTGGATATTTTTAGTGTGGGTTCCAGGGACTTTGTCTTTTCCTTAAGGGTTTAGATGGGGGACTCTGAGTTCTTTGTTAGCCAGTGCGTTGTCTGTACTGTTGCCATACGTTAAAGGATTTGGAATAAAATTGGCACAATATCCAGTTTCACCCAAATGAGGTTGTTGAGCAGGATCCAGAAGATCTGTATCCACAGAGGGCAAACACAGTATTTAAAGAGAAACAAAGCCTGTGATTTATTTCATTATTTACTAAGTGCTGTCATGGTGCTCAGCACTATATAAACATTCTCTGCCTCGGGTTATTAACACTACCAGGCACAAGCAGGTTCAAGACTCAAAACACTTTACATGAAATATTCCCAGAACAAAGGCTTTAAGGAAAAGTTAGAAGGACAAGTTATCTATAGAGGAGTCATGTTAATGAAACTTCAGACTTCAAAAATAGCTGTGTGTTCCAATAAGAAGAAATTTGCATTTGAGGACCTAACTCTCTACCTATCCCCATATAACTACCCCTCACTGATGATTGCTGTAATACATTTCTGTTCTTTTGAGCATGTGAGTGATGCTAGTCTGGTCTTTTTGTTGTATGATAAGAAACATTAACCCTTCCAACAAATATGAAGAACTAGTAGGAGATCAGATTTTGGCATTTATACTACATAATGATCCCATATTTAAGAAGAACAAGAAGGTTTTGGTCTTCAGACTGCTCAGCTCTGGGAATGCTAGGGAGTCACTGCAGGGTCTCCAGCCTGTGTCATGAGTGGGTGGACAGTAAAATGGAAAATGTTGTGCTGGAGGAAAGACAGTATGAAAGGACTGTTAAAGGGCATGTCTTTAACTCCCTCCTATAAAAGGACTAACAGAGACAAGCTATTTGGAGGCATACTGGCAGAAGAAAAAGAAGGAGTATTTTACTTAAAGATAACTTAAACACATTATAAAATCTTGAGAAAGGCCGGGAAAATTGTACTTTTACCTAAATATATCAGGTTGAAATAAGCCCAAAGGTATACGAGTCCTTGATGAAAACATCAGTGAGTATATAAAGATGTGTCTGCATGCTTAAGTCAGTGAAGATTATATCTTATGTAAGGCCACTTGAAAGACAGAGCCCTCACAAGAATTGCAAATTATTCTGTGCCCATGAAAATCATCCTGGTTTTAATTACAGCGTTAAAGACAAACCCACAAAGTTATAAGTTCTGCTGGCATGGTAAGTGATCATTATAAATCTGGACAAGGGATCACACAGAAATTGTAAATAATGACTGTGAGAGATTTCAGTACTAGCTATTTTTGTATTTAAAAATGTTTTTTATTTCAAAAAAGTCATTAGCACTTGTGCTCAGCCAAAACTTCCTCATAATTCTAACAAGGATTTCTTAACATAAACTGTTCTAAAAATGATACCGTCAACTCCCAACTAGGCAGTTTTTCAGAAGAATTTTTAAGATGTTTCAGTACATGAATCCCTGGGGCGATGCCTGTCCTTTTGTCACAGTATTTTACCTTTTTTCAGTGCTTTGTGTTGTCCTGTTGCAGCATCAAAAGCTCCACGCAAGCTGAGGGAATCAGAAAATAGGGAGAAAGCAGTGAAACCGAGAGCCTGGAAAGCACTGTCAAAGGCTGAAAATAAGCCAGGGGAGCTAAACAAAGAACTGAAAAGGTGTATCTCCTTTTATTAATTTTCAGTTCCAAGAATTGTTTGGAAAAGAGAGAAAAATGTCAGCTAATGATGTCCCTGTAATTTAACATTTAATTGCAGCCAATACTGCAATAAAAAGAGGAAAGACGGACAAAATTAAAATTATCTTCTGATATTAAGATGACTTAAAAAAGAAAAAGACTTTTAGAAAGACAAAAATTCAGCCAAAGCAAGAGTGCAGCATGTTGTGGAACAGTCTTACAATACAGTTCCCCTGACTTGGCACTTTAAAATGAAAGTTTGTTATGAATAACCTGATCCACTGCCAGGATGAGTTGCTGGAGGTGATAGTTACACTGACTTCTGTGGGTACTGGAGGCCAGACTGGGAGAGGAGTCCCTCAGATCATCAGACAAGAGTTGTACAAGTCTGTAATGCATTTTATTATATTTGTTTCAGCAGCCCTATCCTGCCAGTGGCATTTGTGTTGCTGGGCCCATCTTCTTTCAGAGACTCAAAATGATAGCAACAGAAATCTTTCAGTAGAATGACACTATGAGGTTGTGGCCTGAGATGGTGGAACAAGGTAGCAGCTGAACAGGATGGAAAGTTCTCTAAAGCTAAAGCTGCTAGAGTTTAAACTACACTGCTTCTTCCAAGTTTATCTCAGTATTAGTCATACAATCAATACCACATCAGAAAAAAACCCTCTGACTTTCTGATTCTAGCTATATCATCGTCATTTTGCCTGGAGTATGACAAGGATAACTGCATGTTTATCCAACTTGTGGTGATGACTTCTTGGAAAGTTATTTACAAAGGCGGAAAAACCCTAACTCCTCCTGTTCGTTGGAACAGAGTTTAGATGCCTGCAAATTTGTGACTGAGTAGTCAGAACCTTGTACAGCTAGACCTGTGTAAATAAGGAGTATTAACTATTGCCACGTCCTGGTAAGTGGGAATTCACACCATTAAAATACCACCCAAGAATCAGTTCCTATGCAAGCGGAAGGCAGAGGTGGGTGAAGAGGTAGAACTGCTGACAGGGCGACAGTTACATCTGTGTAATCCTTTCCCTTCTCCTAGCCTCTTTTTAGCAACCTCCTCGTCAGAATTCAAACACTGCTACCCCGCTTCTGGTGCTAGATTTGCATGAACGTGAATCCTACCGAGACTTTCATTTGGCCTTTTCTTACCTTCTGCATTTGCTTGAGAAGGGCTGCAAGGAGAGCCCCAAATAAGAGCCACTGCAAGCCCCTGCCCAGTCCAACACCATGTTTGCTCCAGATGAAGAGGTTTAGATCTGGTAATTCAGATCATCCATGCAAGATGAATTTCATGCATAAATGAGCATGCATATAAGCCTATCATTATAGGCTCATACCATGAAACTTTAGCTGTCTAACATTTGATGACAAGTAGGCAGAAGCACCCTTTGGAGGTGCTTGTGTCTCCTGTTGAGTCAGCAGGATGACTAACCTCCTCACTGGTGCCTACAGTCAGGCTGGGCATGTTCTCCCTTCCACTGTGCCAGACCCTCACTAGATGGTTTCCCATATACAGCAGGCAACTCTCATGCTACACATAACATCACTTGTGGTGTCTGCTGACGTCTTAAGACAAAATTATAAAATAGTTATTTGGAAATGGCAGCCTAAGACAACCTAAGTTAAAGCTTGGGATACAACTCTTCTCCGCCACTTTCTTCTTTCTATTTCTCTTCTCAGCTGCTCTCACTGTCTAGCATTTGGCACTGCTGTAAAAGTTGTTGTGCCAGCGTGTTTCAAAAAATAAGATAACCTTCTGCTGTGTTTTATATTGGGTCCATTCATGAAGACCAGAACTTTATATCCTGCAATGGCAAAGAGTTAATATCCCGGAGGTATTCTACAGCTATAAAAAAGAAGCCAAATCAAACCTAAAAGAATTTAGTATGGAAAACATATTCCAGCTTTAATGACACACTGGGACTTTGTTTAGGTTTCTTTATTATGATGAGTCATAGTATGTAAAGTTCACATGCAGTAACTGAAGTCACGTGTCTGCCTTATTTTAGCTTTGGAAACAGCAGCAATACTTTAGCTTTGGAAACAGCATCCTTTGCTGCCTTTGAGGGAGGACTCGGGAAGTCCCGAAAGACTTCCCATGTTTCGGTACCCTAACAAGCAGTATGTTGCTTTTTCACCCTTTGGCTAGAGAATAAAGGGGCAGATTCTCCAGACAAGCCCTCTCCACATTAAGTCTTCCTATAAACACCTTGGCATTGCCAGTGCCGACTCAACTCCGCTGGTGTCAGCAAGGACAGGATTCCCACTTGGGATGGTCCGACAAAAAGATATCTCGTTCTGTATCTGTCTGGCCTGCCTTAAACAACAGTGAGCCATACATAACTGAAACCAGCAGAGCTCTGTTAGTACTGGCAGCTTCACTGCTACTTTTATTACAGGAGCTGTACTGATGAGAAATCCCTTCAGAAGGTCTAGGGTGAATGGAGTCCAAAACCAGCTCCCCACCCCTCTCCTTACCTCTCAGCTAGGCCCTACAGAGGACTGCAACTAAGCAGAGAGATTTCCACTGTTCTCATTCATCAGGTGAGTTCCTGCAGTGCAGCTTTACAGTCCTACAAATAGACTCACAGAGAGAGGTGGAAAAGGCAACAGAAGACTTCCCTGGTTCAGTAAGTGCAATGCCCATTCTTGCAGGTATAAAAGGGCAGCATGCAGTCATCTATATAAAGAATGTTCTTCAGATGGGTTATGTATAACTCCCTGATGGCAAGGGTATCAAATGAAGGTCGAACATCAGAGACCTTTAGGCTATTACGAAATATGACTCATGGATTAGTTAACTGCCTGTCAGATTTTCCGTTATGAAACTTTAACCACAGCCCATATCTGCACAGCACCAACACCTGTAGAAGTACAAACAAACAAGTGGTTATGTATGTATGCATTTGCACTGAAGTGGGTCAGGAGACGTGCTATGGTATCAAGAGAACCTTTTTCTTTAATTAAAAACTATTAACTAAGGAATAAAAATAGGTGAGGGAGAGGGGGAGAAAGTTCTATGGCAGTAAAAAAGATTGTTTTAAAACAATTTTCCAAAGATTCTGCAAGATGAATCTTTAGAGTTCAACTGTGGCAGATAAATGCAACCTAAAAATCCCTCTCCGCAGAATATAATTGTTTTAGCCATGATGAACGTCAGTGCTTCCTAATCTAATAATTCACTTTTCCAACTCCACATGCTGGCGTAAGCAGAAGTAAAAACGCAACTATTCCTTTTAAAAAAAAATACTAAACGGAAAAAGAAGGAATTATTATTTTTTTATTTTGAAAATCAATCAGAACATTCAGCCATTTGGTGGCGAACCCTCATATGTCTCTCAGCAGCCATCACATCTGGCTGTTCTGAGGTGGCTGTAAATTCCAAAAGGCAGAAGATGTGCTCTGAATTCACCACAGGAAGTGGGGCTTTTGACCCGTGCGTCACCAGTGTAATGAACTCCATGGGTGAGATCCAGCTCACCCTAATTTTAGATGTCTACAGTGTCTATCTCTACATCTCAACCTGTTGCCCCATAGGCACTTTAAAGGTATGTCTTATCTGATCTGTTTTAACTATCTGCCTGTGGATGAGATGATTCATGATCTCAGAGTGTCTTTTTCTCCACTGCGGCTGTAAGAGGGGCCTGAGGTGACTAGCATGGCTGGAGAGCCTTCCGTGTAGCCATCTACAACAGATTAGATACCACAGTGGTAGGTGTAGTGAGAACTCCATAGCTAAGTTGTGATCTGGAACATCTCTAGAGGCAAGAAGATAATGTAGTGATGAAATTTATCTAAGTGGTTCAGATTTCCTCTTTAATCAATAGCCTCTAGGCTGTTTCAGCCTGCTAGGATCCATTTGTGCCAGATGGGGTTGTGTTTTTGTCATACAGACAAAACACTGCAATATTAATGAACAGTGTTAACCAACTCACTCTACATAAATTACCAGCCTTGTGGAGGCAGAGCATTCAGGCAGGGTTCCTCTAATCAGCTGTACAGAAGTGTCCACTTCCATGCCTGTTAGTCCATCTCATTTCAAAAACCCTATACTCATTTAAATGTTAAACTGCCACTCTGCTGGAAGTTCAGAAGATATGAACTGTAAGGCACAACGAAAAATAATTTGGTCTCGAGAAGTCTGAGCAGAGGCAAAATAGCAGTAGACAAATATATAAACAGTAACTGCAAAGAGGAAGGAAATAAACTACTCTTCCTGTTTACTATAAATAGGCTAAAAAGTGATGAGCTTGTAGTACAAAGAGACTTAACTTACTCCAGAGTGAGGCGGCATGCAACAACAAAGCCATGCAGCCACGTCTTGGAGCTGAACAGCAGCGCCGTGCCATCTTTTAGACAAAGGTGAAGTCAAACCTGTGAGCTGCTGTCTCACAGAAAGGCAGCAGCAGCTCCTGCTTCCCTGCAGGCACTGAGCCTGCTGCCTCTGAAAGGGGTGGGAGAGTTACAGCTCCAATGCATCCGTGGGCGTCTGAAAGGAGCTGGGAGCCCTTGGCTCGCTTTGCAGTTTTCAGTCTCAGCATGAAGCAGGGGTTTCTGGCTTGCAGCTGAGGAGCAGTGGCTGTGGTGACATGATGGCAGCCTGGAACCCTGCCTCTTAGGAGAGGCCAGTTGCTATTGGGGTTGAGAACCCTCCCTCAGTTTGGGGATGCAGTTGATGCTCTGGAGATCCATTCCAGTGAGCGTGTATGGATACTTCTAGTCTTAAGGCCATGTGATGGACGAGATGTCTCAAAACCCCTTTCCCTTCTATGATTTGTTAAGTGGTACGGGTGCAACGGGCAAACTGAAGCCTGAGCTAACGCTGTTCCAGTGGAGCAGGCCAGAGCTCCAGCTGTGTGAGCTGCACTGCTGACCAAAGCCAGCAAAAGAGACAAGGTGATCTTTGAAGAAACCTTCTAGAAAAAAGACTGTTTTCTCCTGAGATATTTTTTTTTATGGTTCTTTCTCTGCTGCCATCACAAGATGTGACTGGAAGATGATGCAGCTGGGTGCTCCTGTTTACTACTTCTTGTTCCTCTGTAGGAAATAAGGTTGTGAAATTGTATCAACAATGTAGAAAACATGGGGGGGGGAAGGGAAGGGGGAGGGGAGGACCTTAAGGAGGAGGAGGTGATTTTATTTATATTAGAAACTGAAACAAAAGAGGTTACAGTCGGACACATTCAGTCTCATACTCACAAGTGCAGCCACCAGGCACCAGGTCAGCAAGTTCAAGCCCCAGCCCTCCTGTAGCCCCTTCAGGTACTGGGAAGCCGCTATAAGATCTCCCCGGAGCCTTCTCTTCTCCAGGCTGAACAGCCCCAACTCTCTCTGCCTGTCCTCACAGGAGAGGTGCTCCAGCCCTCACATCATCATCGTGGCCTCCTCTGGACTCGTTCTAACAGGTCTGTGTCCTTCTTGTGTTGGGGGCTCCAGAACTGGACACAGTACTCCAGGTGGGGTCTCACAAGAGGGGAGTAGAGGGGGAGAATCACCTCCCTCGACCTGCTGGCCACGCTTCTCTTGATACAGCACCCAGCACTCCCAGGTCCTTCTCCTCAGGGCTGCTCTCAATCCATTCTCTGCCCAGATTGTATTTGTGCTTGGAGTTGCCCTGATGCCATCAAGTCCCCCTCATGTCTCCTGTGTTATTCTTAGGTTGGTGACCATGCACAGGGTTTGGATACCTTTGTGAATCTTTTTGGAACTGTCAGTATATCCATCCTATCCCAACTCTGGCACTCATCAGGACTAATCACTTCATCTCCAGATCTGAGCATCTTGTAGGCACAAGCAGGTACCTACAGCAGGTAGATGCCCCGGGGTCCTGATGACCTGCTAGTCCAGGTGTCATTAAGGCAGGCCATTAAGGGCAGAGAGCCCTTCCCATGCTGGTGCCTCCACAGCCAGGCCTTCCCACTCCACTTCCATTCACACCGATACAAACCTTTGTATTAGAAGCCTTTACACCACATCCATTCCCGTGCGGTTGCTGGAGATCCTTCACTGGCCAAGGGACAGACCTAACCAATACTCAACAGCAAGGGAACTAGGAAGGAGGGTTGCCTTTCCCCTTTCTCCTGAAGACCAATATTGGGTTTGTCTAATTTGTCCCTCAGGCTTCATGGTTTAGGTCATTTAGTTCCTGGCAGGGCACAGCAAGGGCAGCAGTTTCCTTGGGGCTGGGGGCCGGGACTGTGGGGGCTCCCCAGGGCATCAGGGCAGGGCCTGGCAGCCTGGGCCGGACTGTGGGCCCACGCCCACGGGTGGATCCGGCACAGGGGGTCCCACGGCCGGGCAGGTGTGTAGGAGCTGGAGACCGGCCCTGCTGCGGCACCACTGGGGCAGGGACTGACAGCCCCAGGGGGGTGACATGGGGTCCTGGGCTGTGGGTGGGTGGGGGGAGCCCTGGGCAGGCTGACGTGGGGCAGTCAGGAGTGGTGGCACCCTCAGGACCCCGACAATCCCACGAGCATTTCTGAGCTGTCATTACCCTAGTATTTGGTCAGCAAGCCTCTAGAAGATTTTCAAAGAAGACTGTAATGTGACATAAAAGTTACATTTGGCATTTAGCAATGGTAATTGGAAAAGGTTTACAGAAACCAAAGTGAGAAGAATTAGTGCCTTCTTCAAAGTATAACACTAATGATGCGTAATATAGGAGCCATCTTGATTAGGTGCCTATTTGGATTTAAGCAATTACTAGCTTACCAGTTCAAACCAGTTTGTGATGAGAATGCACAGCACCCAAGATTTACTGATGTGCCTCTTTCATTTCTTCTTGCTGCTGTAAGTCTCTCTTTTTTTGTCTTCTGTTACTTTAGGCTTGCCTACAAGAGGAAGACACACTCATAAAGTTACAATCTGCTTGTAAACCAATACAGTTAACTCCAGGCATTCATGAAGCGTTCAAAGAGGGGCAGCAGACAGATACACGCGACTTTTTCCTATTGAGCAAGATCATACTATAATTTTTTTGGCAAAGGACTAAATTTTTAATACCTCTAGGAATGCAGTGGAAGCCAATACCTTGCACAGAGGCAGCAGTCCCTACTCCTGCTCTATGAGTGCTGTGGACCAAGGCTGCCTTGGGTAAGAAAAAGGCAGTGTGAAACAGCCTGCTTCACAGCATGGGCCAGAACTTAACGGCAGCAGAGGCTGCTGCTTTGGTGGGACTAGCTGACTGGTGGTATGTTACCTTTGTCCATCAGATTGTGGCTCCTGCTGAGGTCAAGACCATGCTCCAAACCTTTCTTCCAATTTGGAGGGCACAATCTGCAGAAGCAGCTGCTGGACTCTCTTTGTTCTGGTGTAGGAAAATTTATTGCTTTGCAAGTTCTCCCTGTTCCTAATTGACCTAATCTAACCTGAAATAAGCCATTTATATTCCTGCAAAGGAATACCAGGGTATCCACATGGCTTTTTGCCCAGGTTTAACATAATTTCTCTAAAGCAACTGCAAATTAATAGTAGTGCAACTTTCCTGTGCAGGCAAGTCCTTAATCTAATTGAAACATGGAAAACAGCACTTGGGAAGACAAAGCAGCGCATAAACTTGGGGAGTGAGAGAGGGAGGCAATGTAATTTGGAGTCCAGTGAGGATGACAGAGAGATTTGAATGCATTAAGATTTTTAAAATCCAAGCTAGCAAGGAATCTAGGGATACGGAAAATAGAGCCCGATTCAGAACTTTTAAATGTTCATAGAACTGCCATCTTCTTTCCATTAATTCTTCCACTCAGGACAACAACCCCTGCCATTTTAGTCAAAAACCACTCTCCCTTCCATCCCCTACAACTCCAAGGCACCGAAAAAGCCCAACATGGTTCTGACAGTGCACAAGCTGGAGCATTCTGTTACTGCCTCTCAGTAACAATACTTAACGTTTCAAAATCTCTCTCTCACTTAATAAGGAGTAGTAGCAACCATGGACATTCCTCAGATAGCTGAGGCCACTGCTGCTTAACCTGAACACACCATATTGCACAACTACCATCTGCAAAGGTCAAATCTTGCTAGGTGTTCACACCTGGCAGCAGGAGTCAAACGCGTTCACACAAGAGGGGAAAAAGCTGGCAAGACCCTTCCTTGAAACCCTAGGACGTATCTGTCTCTTCCCTTAGGTGCAGTGTGGCCAGGGAAAATCCTCCACAGCCAAGAGAGGTGCACAGCAGAGTGAGGGACTCAGTGGCATAGCAGGGATATTTAGCTGGGACATGGGCTGGAGGTTGGGAGTAAGGGTCTGGATATTTCATCAGGCTCTGCTCTGGGTAGCAGCAGCAATCCCTGCTAGGCTGGGCTGAGCACAGCTCTCTCCAGACCATGGTGCAGTGACTTCAGCAGCCTGTCGGTTGTGCACACGGAGGGCTCAGGGAGGGGAACAGGCAAGTGGGACAAGCCTCTCCTGCTGCAGTACTACGCTCACTCTGGACCCAGGCAAGTGAGGCAGCCCCAGTAAGACACCAGGTCAGCCCTTTCTTGGGTCAGGCAGGTAAGATTTTAGCCTCACAGCAAACAGCACAGGTGTATCTTTGCTAGTCTGCTTACTCTTGCCTTGAAAGGGGACTAACTCCAAGACCCAAGCAAGAGACATAGGAAGGAAGTGCCATTAGGAACTCCTCACCTCCATCAGAGAGCTGTAACTAGTTCCTGCCTCATCTCCTCTCCCTTTGCTGATACTCTTGTTCCCCTATTCTGCTATTTCAGTGGCAGCTTTGGGCAGCACTCAGGTCACCAGCTCCTGGGCCCTGATCCAAGCCCAAGAAGTATCCCCTGTTGGCCTAAGCTGCAAGGAGCTCTTCTCAGAGCAATGCCCTGGGGAAAAGTTCAAGATGGTGATGGAGAAAAAAACTGTGTGAAATTCATGGACTCATTCTTTCCCATGTCTGATCCCAGTGTAACTGAAGAAATAAGGACAAAACTACGCTTGTACTTCCTTAGTTCCCACAAAAGCCCATGACGACTTGATTTTGTCACTAAACTATTAGAGAAAACAGAAGAGCCTTGAGTGCTGCCTCAGATAAGGACTAGCATATGTTTGAAATGGCCAAATCCTCTCTGTGTATCCCAATTCTAGAGTCACAGCTTTCTGATTCTCTCTCCTTTCTGTAAAGTCTGCTTTCTGTAAACAGTCTTTTGTGGCTTTTCAGGACAAGATGTGAATGTCTTTGAAGCTTTCAAACACGTTCCAGGCATCTTTTCAGAGAACCATCATGAATCTGCTCTTCATCAAAACTTCCCCAATCACTCATGTACATTCCATCAACCTCTACTAGTCTCGGAGCATGGAGAGACAAGGCAAAGGGAGCCGGCAAGGCTTGAGCGGCAGTACACTAGCCAAAGAACAGAGGAGCTCTTAATCAGATTGCCTTTTAATTCTTCATGTAAGTTAGAGGCATAATGTCCTCTCTAAGACTTTGGGTAAAGGTGTACTCAGCATAGGCAATGATAGAACAAAGTGTTACAGCATAGTGGAAAAATTTTGTAAATATTCTGTTAAATGCTGCCCAGACACAGTTTAATAATCATATTTGTATTATTAGCAACTTCCTTTATTCTTTAGAGTAAGATTTTGTATCAAAACAGAGACAAAAGGGCCCAAACCAGAAAACCAGCCGTGTACATTCTGGCTAAAATACCTAATGTAATTCTACAGGCAACAGAAAACTCTGCACAGATTTTCCTGAGATTCCCCACTGAGTCCCATGGTTTGTGTAACGAGCACCCCAGTGCATTCCTTCCTTGAGAAAATGTGGGTGCACACCCTGTGCTCTCCTGTCCTGCCCCTGCCTACCCAGAGAAGGAGGCTGCAGCACAGGCTTCTTCAGCAGCAGTGGTGGCTGCAGCAGCTCCAGGCTCCTGTCTCCCTTGCCTGCGGCTAGTTACCCTTGCTTTTGTTGGACTAGCACAGGCATTTGTGTAGCCACCCCAACCAGACTGAAGGACTGATCCGGGTGAAAAATAACACCCTCTCCCCGCTGGTTTATTTGAGAGGCTGAAATGAGCTGGGGGTGCAGAGTGAGGTAGGGAGTATGTAAGCTGGCAATGACAGTGAAAGAAATGCTTGGCTTAAGCGCACAGGCTTTGCCCCGCACGCTGAGGTAAGGCATGTATGGTGGGAAATATTCACTAAGTTGAAGAATCTCACTGACTATGAACCAATATCCCACAGGCACTTCTCTGGGCAGAGTTGACTTAGGCAGGTTTTCTTTCTACCCCTATGAACAGACAGAGTCAATTTTAAACTCAGATCAGTTCCTTCATTCCCTGCACAGACTGGCAACACTAACAGCTATACTGGTACAGCCAAGGGGACACCTTGAGGACAGGAACAAATGGCAAGTGCTGGGAACTGCCTACACCAGTACTGCTACTGAGAGAGATGTCTGAAGAATGACAGGCTCTCAAATGTGAGGAACCTGGGAAGGCCATCCGATGCAACAGGCCTGGTTTTGTTTTGAAGTTAGAGGAAGGGTACCAGCTTTAAAAATACTTTTTCATTTTATTCTGCCACATAAATTGCTTTTACATACATCATTTTAAAACTTAGCCATTAAT
>NW_010292495.1:0-2917 GCF_000700745.2 Antrostomus carolinensis | reverse complement strand
GCAGATTTTGCAGTGAAGACTTCACTAACAGTATATCAATGGTTGCATGCGGTTCTTCTTTTTGGAGCTATTCCTCCAAATCAGTAAGACTCTGCCTTTTGATGTCTAAAAATGTCTCAAGAAATTTGGGAACTGATTAGATGCAGCATTTAAAAATTATGCTGTTAAAGATAGATCTCCGATATTACTGAGAGACAGACACTGTTGAATAAAGACTGTATCTCAGTCTCCTTGCTAATTTGTGGCTGGACAACATTAAATTTATATTTTTTATCGACCTGCCAGCTTGCAATGTGAAAGACACAAAACCCACGGTATTTGGTCTTAGTCTCGCAGCTACCTCTGCAGAACAAGAAACAAGTTTTCAGTACTGCAACCTGAGAATTATATTCATGGTAGGATTTATTTTTTATCACACTATGGATTTCAGGGTCTAAGTCTGAGCTGCCTTAGCATTAGTAAAATACCTCCTTCCCTTAGAAGTAAGCCCACAGTTCTGCAAGACGGGAATTCTGCCTGTGAAGATGCCTAGTAGCATATGACCTGTCTCAAAACAGGTAAGGAAACTCACGTACGCAAGGCCAGCATCTATCAGCTTTGGGTAACAATATTCTAAAAGGCAGCTACAACTCCATAAACACAGTGTTGACTTTACAACCTATACTGCTTGGTGGCAATCGGGGATACTGCTTTCCTAATCCACAGCAACGACCTCCTCAGTACTCAGAAAGCTCTGTCTCTAGCTCTTTCGAGGGTAACTGCAGCCTTTCAGAACGCCTACCAGATGGGGCTTTGCAGGTGAGGGAATAGCAAATTTGGGAATCCTGCTAGGATTAAGAACTGAGTGTCCCCGCACTCAGCAGTGTCAGGTTTTAAGCAGTTTTGAGTCCAGCAGCAAAAACTTACTGAGTTTAACAGATACTGGGGAGGATTTGTGAGGACTCCAGTGTTAGCTTAACACTTGACTCAAGCTCTCATTAGCTGCTCAACTTCCTCCAGCAAATTGTCTCCAAGTCAGCTGCAGAATAAAAAGTGAAACTGAGAATACATAGTCCTGCCTAATGCAGATGGTAACTCAATAACAAAGGGAAAACTGACTTCCCTAAACGATGGGAGCACTTGTGTGCCCGCAGCAGAAGAGTCCGACTTTGTAATTTGTTGTGCCTTGGGTGGATTGCGTGGAAGCTCACAGCCAGCGTGACACTGTATGACACACACAGGCCCCTCTACTAACCTGTCAGGGAGGCCAGTGGGCCCACCTGCTTTGCTGCAGGGCCAGGAATTAAATTACTGTGATACTTCTAAAACCTGTACAGTGAAGAAGGATTAATTAAGGTCATTTTCTAGTGTGTATGAATTATATTAAACAATGCTCTTGCTTACAAAAGCACTGCGGACGTTGTAGGGATGTCAACATTGCAGAATTGTTTAGAATTGTCCATAAAGTTGTAAGAAGAAACAGAATTAAAAGAGTTATTTAAAATTTGCTTTCAAAAAAACCAGAATTTGAGCCCAAGTCCAGTAACAACTTTTTTTAATTGTTTTTTTTCTTTTAACTGTCAGGGAGCCTTGGTGAACACACCTGCAAGCATTTAAGTGATATAAATAGGTGCACCTGGGGAAGAAATACAAGTATAAACCTTTAACTCTGGAACCACAGCTGGCTAAAGAAGCCTCATGGAAGACCAAAGCAGAAGAATGGTAAATGTTTTGCTTTAAGGACAGATCCTGTCCTGTACAGAACTGGCTGGTTTGTTTGTGAGAAGGAGTATGTGTTGCTCATTTAAGGATTTATTTGTGGGTGTTTAAATCTTGTAGGTCTTAATTTCTGGAAGAGAAGGACTTCAGCTGTAGAGCCCCAACTTTAAGGGTAGCTATGTGAAAGAACTCTAAATTCAGGAAAAACTAGGTAAAGATATGTGATTTTATGTGTGAGTACTGTGGAAAAGTTTTGTCTTGCTTTTAAATCCCACAGTGAATCTAGCCATCCTTCTGCAGTACAAATCTCTACCCTTTCTTGCTGAAAGAGGCAGGAGCCCAAGAAGGAAGGAAATGGAGGAATAATTGCTATGTGTGGATCAAGGACAACCAAACCCCATGTCCTTTTCCTTGTGACTCAATAGCCTCAGAGGTATCCTGGTCCTGTAAGCATGTGTGTCAGTACTTTTACTGACCCAAATTCAAGGAAATTGCTCTCGTATTTTCTGTGTTAGCAGGCTGTGGTGTAATGGAGGAGTATGGATGTGTTTCTCTGTTTTTAAAAAGTGACAGGTAGTTTAATGCCTGTTTAACTGGTATTTTACAGGCTAACAGTAAACTTTGACTTTATTAAACGCTTAGTAAGTGCAAGGTGGGGCTTCTTGTGGATATAATAGGATAGCTCAGTAAAACTGTCACTACAGGGAAGATGGGGTGACCTTTGGCATCTCAATACATTTGATGGCTAAAGGTTTTTGGAGAGACCAATGTAGTAACTCGTGTTGACCAAAGCCAATGTACTGGGTGAGTGGGTCACAGCGATGTGCTACTGGACAGTAGGCATCATTAGATGATCATTAGAGCATTGCATAGCCCTATAGGCACAGCCAGAGCCACAAATTAACGTGTCCCCCTCGGTGTTGAGAGCAGCTGAGCTGTTAAGTCCACAGTGAGCAAGACAGGCTGGCTTGGAGAAAGGTGAGGTGACATGATCTCTCAGGAAGCAGAGAGAAGCTTGTGCCAGGATACACAGTACAGCCTGCAAAGGCAAGGAGCCCGAGACCCAGCCCTGCAAAGGCACCGTGCAGGGACCAGTGCGTGCGGGAGGGCAGGCAGTGGTGGGAAGAAGCAGGAGGCTGGTGTGTCCGTGCATGAGGCAGCCCCTCCCCCCGCTGACCACAATCCCAGCTCCCGCTCTAGGCGACGCTGAAGGCGGGCG
>NW_010292494.1:2185-24452 GCF_000700745.2 Antrostomus carolinensis | reverse complement strand
GTCTTCGGGCACCTGGGAGAGCCACCGCCTCCTCCTTCTCCTCCGGAACGGCTGACAGTGTGTCGCGCTTGCACCTCGGAGTAAATACAGCACTAGGCTGTGTAAATACATCTTTAGTTCTCCTAAAACCACATAAAACCAGTTCTGTTAAACACTTACTTTGGTAAGACTATTATTAACTGCATAGATCAAATTTATTTCCTGCCAATCCATATTTAGGCACTCATGAAATGCCAAGTTTTTCTCCACTCTCTCCTTTTTAAATACCTTTTGGAGCTGTTAGTACTTATAATGTAAACCATTTGTAGTTGCAAATTGGAAACCTCTGAGCCATAATGGTCTGTTGCATTTAGCTGGCTGTCTCATTCTCGTGCAAAAAAAAGAAAGAAAGAAAAAAAAGCCCTAAAAAACCCTTACGAGATTCCTGTTTAGAAAATTGCCTGCATACGTCGTAGCTGTTTTTTAAACCTCAGTACCTAAGTCACATTTTCCATTCCAAATATTGAGTGGTTAAACTATGTTAAAGGGATATACTCTACCTTCATTCCCTTGCAAGCTTTAGAGAATTTTAACACAAAGGAAAATGGAAAATGGCACTACAATGTAAAAGGATCTGGGACTAACCACTTCTTGCAGTGCCTGATACGCAGCAGCACCAAAGAGTGGAAGAGACTATTAGTAATTGTTGATGACCAGAATTGGTTTTGTTGTCCAAGCGAAGAAGTATGCAGAATGTAAATGGATGCGTATGGGGACAAATACATTGATACAAGTATTCTTCATAAGAAGTTTATTTTCAATAGAAAGCTAGCTTTCACAATGCTATTAGGATGTTTTGGTTATATCATTCATATTCAAACTAGCAGAGCTGTGTTTATAAAATCATACCCTGAAAGAAGCAAGCTGGTTTTGCTCCTGATTTAGCTCTGTTATGATCCAGTTCTTGATACTTTGTGTCTCCTGACCTTAATAAAGCTAGAGGAAAAATTATAAGAATGAAGTTGAGTTTAAAGAAATTTCTCAATTTGAAGAAATAAATTCTTATTTTTTAAAAATATAAGTTCTGCTTCTTGAGTAGGTAAAGGCTGGATCAACCCAAGAAAGATTATGAGTTGCAGACCTGCTGAGGTTCCCCATCTGCCCTGGATCCAGGGATGTTCAGACAATCTGACTTCTGGCCTCTCATGAACTACTTGGGCACTGATCTTCAGTGCATTAAGTTTGGAGACTGGTTCTCCCACATGGACTGGAGCCTGCAGGAGCTGGAACACTTGCATTAGCAGCGTCTCATGTAGTTAAAGAATGAGAGCCGGGGCATCATGTTAGATGCTTGCAGCTGGGTGCTATACGTGTCCCACCGTACATGTGAATATGTGGTTTTGTTGACTGTGGTTGTCTTCAGTGAGTTATTTCTGTTTTCAAAGTTACGGCACCTAGAGCGTGGTGATCTGTCAGAAGTCTGTAGAGGCTAAGCTTGCTCGCTCTTGTGATTCTGAGCGAATGTACCCTACTTGCATAGTCCTGGCTCAAATAATTCTTGAATGGAACTGGAGTTGCCATTGTCCAGTCTCCTTCGGTGCAGCTCCTCACATTTAAATGTATGTCTTAAAATTCTCACTGAAAATGAAGCCAGGACTCTTTCTTCCTGGAGGAGCTTTGCCTCTTTCCAAATGTGCAGATGCAAGCCCTGTCAGGTATCTTCCACAGAGACGAGGAAGACTGACAGGGGTTGATACTAGGTTCCCCTTTTCTTAGGGAAATCCAGTGTGGTGTAGTAATGTCATGGGAAATACTGACCCGCAGAGTTCTTGTGGGTGTCCCCCAAACTGCAGTTGTTGACTGAGGTGATAATGTGCAAGGAGGTTGGGACTCCAGGGCTTATTTGATCTTGAAGTGCCACGGGGATTCAAGAGAGGATGTTATGTTCAAACCAATAAAAATGGTGGAATCAAAATTAGAGTGGTGATGATCCTCATGGCTTCTCATGTGGGCTGAGCTTCTGTAGCGTGATCCAGAACGAGTATGACTGTCCTAGATCAGTAGCAGTGGAAGGAGGTTGTTAAAACCCTGGGACGCTGGGAAGGAAAGACTTGGGAAGTCAGAATCCCAGGTGATGATTTTTGACTTGAGGATTGTTTGCATTGCAGTGTTTTCCAGACAGACCTTGTGGCTGGGTTTTTGAAAGCATCCCAAGGGTTTCATACTCTGAGCTCCCTGATCAGGTTGCTGTGTTGGGTTTTGGGGAAGCCTTTTTCTCAAACAAGCCGTGTAAGACGGAGTGATTTGGGGACTGCTGCCCTCTGAAATGCTCTCTGAAGTCCATGTGTTTCCCACTGGTTTTCAGTGAAAAATGAACGCCTAACTTCTGTAGAAAGTCTTTGAGAACAGCTTCGTCATCCCGCGTGTCTGTAAAGTGTCCAGCTCAGCGGGCACTGGATGTTCCTACCAAACCAGCCGAATAATAGTGAATGTATGGGTTTTTTTCAAATTGTGAGTACCTTTTTTTTGTTTGTTTTAGGGATCTCGTTAAGGTTATTGGACATCAGTAATATTGGTGCAAGTGGTCCTGCCTTGGTCAGTGGGTGTGACCGAGTGGTCTAGACGAGAACTGAAAGGGCAGAGAGTGTAGATGTGATTTACACAACAGTGGTGTGATTAATGCTTTGTTTCCTCTCTGACTGTACACCTGGTTTCAACTAAAGCTATAAACTTGTAAAATGCTTTTGAGTTAGATTAATTTTTTTCTTTAAGCTGTTTTGTAAATATTTAAAATATTTTTAATTTACTAAATACTGAAAACTCAAAGAATTTGATGCTATTTAAATGAACCAGCTGGTAAAATTTAAGTAATAAATACTTCTCGCTTCCAGCACTGGATACAGATATTGTGTTAGAGATTTGAGATATTGATTATGTAGATGTTAACTTGTCTGAGTAGAGTAAATAGTGTGGCAGATTAAAAGTAGTAATAACTACTGTAGTATTTGTTGGCATTATCAAATTTTAACGTCAGAATGAACGTTTTGCTTGAGAGACCTTGGTTTACAATTCTTGCATAAGGATGTAGACAGCGTTTGCAAAATGGGTCTCCTGTTCCAGATTCTCTGAACTAGTTGAAAGTTCCTTTTAAGTACAAAATTAACTTAATATATTTTTCAGATGTGGAAACAGAGAATTTGAGGTAGCCTGAGATACAGTGGACTAAGGTACAAGTTGAGAGAGGGCAAAGAAATTACGAAGCAGTATCATTGAACTCCTCTGCTGGTTCTGTCCGTGATGTGGCAGCTCTCGAGCCACGCTGTGTCCCCACCACCAGCTCTCTCATCTCTTGTTTTCTTGTCCTCTGCCAACCTCTTCAAACTTCCCACTGGGCACCCAGCCCGCTTCCCCGGAGCACAGGACCCCAGACCTCCACTGTGAAAATCCACTGTGAAATTTGGAATAGATGTTTGCAGATCAGTGTTGCATTCTCTGGAGCATACGGTAATTGGAAGGCAGTCAGTCGCGGCATGAAGCTCTGGCTGGTTTGGAGGTTAGGAGCAGTGAAATTGGAGAAGGCCTTTGTTGGTGGAACAATAGTGGAGGTACACTGGAAAGTGCTTCCAGTGAAACTTTTTGCCCCTGCCTCTACTCTCCTGCCCTCCCATTCCCCAGTGTCTCCTAAAAGCGAGGTTTGGTGGAACTATTTGCATTTTACACTTTGCAACATCTTACAGTTTTATAGGTCTTTGAATTTGATTTCACAGCTCGTGGCTTTTCACTTTATCTGTACTGGCTGATGTCAGGAGTTTCTGGTACTGCAGTCCTGTGTGTTTGCTTTGCCTTGATGCAGGGCGAATACTGTGCCAGTCAGCGTAGAGGAGAAATGCACATGCCTGGTGTCCTCCTGTAGTGCTGAATGGAGCAACAGCCTGATGTTCATCTCCATTCCCTCACTGGTATGGCCATTGCTTTTTCTGGCAGTAGTCACCATGTACTTCTATGAGAAATACCCAGGGTATGCAGTCGTGGCCTGGCTTCTCAGGGTTAAGTTACTGAGTTTAAATGACATTATTTAAAGCACGTTGCCTCTGTGGTCCCTCACCGCTACCTCTCGAAATGCTTTTCTCTGTGCTTTTTCTTCTGGTGTCACTGACTTCTGTTGCTATTTTCATCTTTCTACAAAATGCAATTGTATTTCAGAGTTTATTGGTATTACTCGCTTCCTTGTTTTCAGGGTTGCACTTTTATTATTATTTGGCCAGGCTCAAGACCCTGGTGTGGGACAGAAAGCCGGTGATTTAACTGTTGTGGGAGGGCTGGGCATGAAATTGGACCGGAAGGTTGGGAAGGGGAGGTTGTTTGCGTAGTACAACCTCAGTCTTCTCATGCAGGATTCCCTGCAGAGCCCTTGGGGGCTTAGAAAGGTGATTCTCTTCACCTCCAGAAGCTCCATTAGCACAGGGTCAAGGTTCCTACCTCAGAGCTGGAACGTCTGAATAACCCTTTGGATATTGTCATGATACTTTTCTCCCTCTGTCTTTCTTCTCTCCCTCTCAGCATGATTAGTGTTTTGGTTAGGAACTCTAAAAACCCATGGCTTTTTGACAGTCAACTGTAGACATAAAAAATTTGTAGAAGTGCTCAAATGGGATTTTTCTTCCACATTAAGGCACTTGGTGCTGCTTGAATAATGTAATGTGCATTGGTGGTGGGACTGGGAAGTCTGGGCTTACTGTCGCATGGCATCTCTGAGGGACTGCTCAGATGGACCTTGGTGGGTCCCACTCTGCTCGTATTGGGCTGGTGTCCTCCTGCAGTGCTGAACGGAGCAACATTCAGCCTGGAGAAGGACCTTCTGTGTCTTGAAGAAACATGTCAAACGTTACCAACTTTTGTTGTTTTGCTGGTGACTTTCTAGAGAGCTCAGTGTTATTAAAAGCAAGAAAAACAATTTCTAGGTTTTAAATTGGCTTCTATGGTGCGTTTAAATGTGTTGGCAGTATTGATTGCTGTTGTGAAGCAAGCTCCTGATGGTGGGTAAGAAGCTGTCATCAGGCAGTGAATGGAATAATGTACAATTCATGGTCTTCAAATCTGTTGTTAGTAGTAGGAAAAGGCATCTCTTGGGATGACAGCATCTTCAAGGTGTTAACAGAGAGGGACAGAGCAGACCACTGGCAACTGCTGTGAGAGGCGAGGAACTGCTAAACTTTGTAGGTCCTCTTGAATTTCAGTATGGCCGTGAATAATTATATTTTTAAATACTGAAGCATCTTCTTTTGAAAGATTATTCCAGTTATTGAATTTCTTCAGAGATTGATTTGATACTGCTTCTTAGAAATCCTTTGGCTTAATGAAGATTCAAGGAGAGGATATTTTTATGCTGGGCTGCTGAATGAATCAATTTTGCATTATATTTGCCATTTTTCTATCTTCAAGCATTTTGAATATTCTGTTGCTGAAGGATGCAGAGCCACCGCTTTAAGTGTGTCTACTGTGACTGTTAATTTATGGTAGTTATTGAGCTGGTTGATTAACGTGAAATGCTAAAACACTGACACTTTGGACTCTGGTTAGATGTCAGCCTTTCTCTCTCTGTTGGACGGAGCGTTTGGGTACAGCATACACATGCAGCGCACCGGTCTGTACATGTCATCGTGGCAATCTGGATGGAGATTCTTGGAGGCTACCAGCCTTCATATTAAAGAATCTGATTTCTCTAAGTCCAAAGAGCCCGGTAGTCCTAGGATTTTTTGGAAGGCAGGGAGACATCTAAACATTGCTTCGATGTCAGAGGTTTCTCCTGTTTATTTTAGACTTCTGAAAAGCAGGCAGGTGTCTTGACTATAGTGAAGGAATTTAACACTGGGCTCCAGTTTTCTTAAACTTTTGGCCTCTTTTTATTCTTTCTTTTCGAGCTTGCAGGCTCTGAGCAGTAATTCTCTCTTGGTAACTTAACCCTGAGCAAATATTTACATTCATGAGATTCTTGCTACTTCAACAATCATTTTGGGCCTTGAGGTTGGAACAGGGTGAAAGTTACTGTACCAAACATTGGGGCTGGGGAAGGAGTGGGGAAAGGAAGCCTCAAGAAACCTCCAAACATGGTTTTACCATGTTTGGTTGGAATCACCTGTTCAGTGTGTTTTGGTTGTCACTCCACAAACATTGCTGTCTTCCAGAATGAGATTTGCAGAGATGCCGTAGTCCCCCTGCCACTGGCCCTATGCATCTGATGGGTGCTTGTGATTTGAATTTCACTGTCTTCAAAATGCTGAATAAAACTGTGTAAAAACTGAAGTCAGTGGAGTAGTAGAAGGGAAGACTGAGATGGAAAGGAAGGAAAAAGTGAGGAGTACAATGCAAAAAAAAAAAAAAAACGTGGGGGGTGAAGGAAGATTTTGAAGAAAGAATTTTAATGTCAAAATTAATTAAGAAATCTGAAATGTGTAAAACAGGAATCCTGTACAAGACACCGAAATTAACACGTAGACACTGCAGAAATAAAGGCCAAGGTTCTCTAGAGTACAGAACAACAGAGAGCTTAATAAATAAGGCAGAGGAGGAAGTAGTCTCCCCCAAAAGCAATGGACAGAAATGCCACCAGATCTCAGCCTCTTGTGTTTTTGTTTTCTAGATTTTACCACTGTCATCCAGCCGCGTGCTCTGTGCTGGCTGCAGCGCTGCTGGGAGAGAAAGAGGATGGCAGCGAACTCGGTTCTCACACCCTTGGTGGGAGAAACAGGCGGGTTTCTCACGACGGTTCTCAGCGGCGGCTGAGCACTGCTGTGGGTTCCTCTCTCCAAGCCAGCTCTGGCGCACG
Source organism: Antrostomus carolinensis (assembly GCF_000700745.2). NCBI lineage: Eukaryota > Metazoa > Chordata > Aves > Caprimulgiformes > Caprimulgidae > Antrostomus > Antrostomus carolinensis. Next base: position 17,647 of record NW_010292494.1, on the reverse strand, counting down.
GCTCGGGGCTGTGTTTGGAGCCCTGTGGTGCTGGTCTGGCCCGTGGGCGAAATACTGCGGCGTTGCTGCCAGCAAGCTGCCCGGAGCGCGGGAGAGCGCGCGCTCACGTAGGAGAGCTGAACGCATGAGCCAGTGCAAACTGAGTATTGTGTTCCCTCTGAAATTTGACAGAAAAAGGGATTGTTCCCTGCAGCTAAATTTGTGCCGTTGGTTGACATGGTTCTTCTGGAGCCGTGGCTGAACCTACAGTAACTTACACTGATTAAAGCTCTAACCCCGGGCTGTAACAGCATAGAGCTACATGTTGGAACTGTTATGGTTTGCATTGAAGTAGCATACATGGTTTTCCTGTTTCATTTTTTTCCCCTTTTTCCCTGTTTGTTGAATATCTGCAAAGCTCCAGATTGGGGGTGGATGATTTTTGCCTGGAGGAAAATCTCAGCCGTTCCAATTTCCTGTTGGAGCCAGGTGTGCCACCTCCGTGCATCGCTCCCGCCGGCTGCCGGAGTCGTTCGCTCAGGGTGAAGTTTCCCATGGAGGAACAAACAGTGCTGCCTGCTGAGCCCTCCTGGATCTGCTTTATTAATTGCTATTGAAGTTCTTACAGCTTGTTTCTTGGCTGTAAAAATGCGGAGCCAAATATCAAAGCTGAGGGCAACAAACTCCCCCTACTTATTATGCAGTTGAGAAATGAATTTCTTAAGAATTTTTTTCAACTTAAGCAAATACATGTCTTGCCTTGCCATTCCCAGTTTGCTAACGGAGGTGCAAGAATTCACAGCTAGGGGAGAGTAAGATTTCCTCAAAATAATAAAATAAAATTTAAAAAAAAGCCTGTCTCATCCTTACTGTCTGGAGTTGTTGGCATTGGGTCATTAGTCTGAGTTACGCATGCTTGATTTTGATGGTTGTGCAGTCAGAAAAATTGCTTCACTTGGAATGCAGAACAGATGCTTTTCTTATCCACTTGAAAGGATAGTGTAATTTTTTTTTGTAGTTCCCAGACCATGCAAGTCCCAAAAGTTATTTTAAAAATTGCTAATCCTCTTGTTAGGACAAAGAAACTGTGAAAGCAAATTTTGAGGGTAAAGGAGCTATTGTGTTAATTATCTGTCTAGTCCAGGCTGTGCCCCTGGCCACAGCCACTGCTTCAGCCCTGAAAAACTTTGTAGCAAATGGTTGTGGAGTAGCTGGCACCAAGAGGTGATTTTATTTTTTTTTCTACCCCACTACACCCAATTGTTTAAAAATTGGATTGTGTCTTAAAGCAGGAGGGCTCATAAACTCGCAGAACTCATGACCTCCACTCAAACAGAAGTTTTCTTATGGCTGGTAACAGATTTAGGGTTATTAGTACATATTATTAAAAAAAAAAAAAGAAAAAGGTTCATTTCTAGTTGTTGAGAAAATGTATAGAGTGGTGCCACTGTTTTACTTGTATGTTTGAAGTATTAAAGCATTGTATTTTGACAATAAGCTTGGGATGGTGGGAGACGATCAGCCCTGCTACTGTGTGCACAGGCAAAATGTTGTATTTTGAATTTGACTCTCCCAAAGCAGTAAGAAACCTGCAGATAAGTTGCACTATTTTGATACTCCCTTTTCTTTCCTCCCTCCTTTTTGAATTAGGTTTCCAAAAAAAAACCACTGTTGAAAATTGAACAGGATCTTGCTTAATCATTATCTGTGGCAGCAGAACCTCCATAGGGGTTCTTTTTTCTGTTCCATGGAGGGGAGGAAACCCAGGAGCTGTAGGTGGTGCCTGTAATTTGGGAGGGCTTGGTGAAATGCTCTTAAAGATCTGAAACCTTGAGAGCACACGTTTTAAACTTGGCTGTTTGATTTTTACTACATCTGCTTTCGTCCCTACCTTGCTTGGGTCTCCCAGCCACCCAGGTATCAACTGCTAAGAGTGCAGTTCCAATCTGCCAAACACATTTGATTATCCTGTATCGTCTCCTGTTTCCTGATTTATTCCATCAGCTTAATTGGATGAACCTCAGTCCTGGTCACCTGTTTGTCCCTTTCCAGGATGCCTGAGGGACCCTTGTGTGTTGCTGCTGAGGCTCAGCTTCGACCTCCCATCAGCCTTCCCTCCATTTCTCACTGTTCTTGGTCTCTCACCTCTCCTGACATCTTGCAGTTCTGTGGTACCATCAGAATATTCCCAATGACGTCTCTTTCCAAGATGTGTTTCTGTTGTGGAATCTGCTTGACTGACAGTCTGTAAGAAAAATTCATAAAAACCAAGTTGCTACAGTTGTAGGCTAACTTAGCTTTGCTCTTTCAGCCCTCTGAAACTTTTGGTTTTAAATCCAAAACCTTGAGGTTTAGATGGACCATATATGTGCAGTTTTGATAACTGCATAATTGTGCTGCTGTTTCCCTGGTTTTTTGTGTCTCCCCCCCACCCCCCCGAATTTACGTTCCTCTAACTTGTGATGGAAAAAATGATGTTATGTATTAAATCAGACTTTTGAGCATGTAGACTCTGGGTGTAGCCTGCAGAATTCTGGGTGTGGTGATACGATAAAGAACAAAATTGATCATCCTTGTCATTCCCTAGAAGTGTGTATCTTACAGGGAGTCCTTCTGGCACCCCACTGAGGAGCCACTTCCCACTGAAAACTGATTTTTTATGTCACCATGTAGTGGGGAAAAAAAAGAGGAGGCTTCATCTAATATCCATTTGATTAGTAAATTGGTATCTCATATTGATCATAAAGATGTCTAAATGTCATGTGTCTTAGTTTCTAAAAATACTGCTAAATCATCATTTGCACTGAAGGCCTTAAGATACTTTTTTGTGGAATATAATTGAAGTTTTTAAAATGTTGGTTTGAATTTTCAAAGGGAGCACGGCTATAAAAGGGGAGCAGTTCAAATGTAACTTGATTCTGTTACTTCCATGCTGGTTGTGTTTGTTTATTTTTAAGACTCAAAAATCTGGAGGTGGTTGAATACTTTTTTTTTGTTTGTTTAAGTTGATGATTGTGACAGCAGTGGTGTCCCCTTGCTGAAAAGGCATATGGCAGACCTTCGAATACAAATCATTATGTTTCAGTCTGGCGTAAAGATGCAACAGAGAAGACCTGTCATTATTTCATTTAGAAGCAGAGTATGCAGAGTGCTCTAGTTTTTAGGCACCTTTGGTGTTAAAAGACATGACCCAAAGGAATTTTACATTTTTACCCCTGATGCTTCTGCTGCCAGATAGTGAGGGAAGGTCACAGTTAAAGGGATTAACAAAGGATGGAGCAAGATAAAGCCCTGTCTGAACAGCCCGAGTAGACAGTGCTTTGTACAGTTATTGATTCTTCTTGGATGACTTATAATGTCAGTGGATAAACAGTGCTGGGCTCGAGTCCATCAGCCGTATCCCATGCCGATAGAGAAAGGAAATCGGTTTGAAAAATGCTTATCCAAAAGGGAGCCTGGACTGGAAATATTGGTGGTGATGTTCAAGTTACTGCTGGATTTATATGCAGAATTCTGCTTAAAATAATGCTTCTTTATGATATGTATCTTGAGGTGGTGTTACGGCTGGGTTATAGGCTTGTGGAAGTATGTCTGTTGAATGAATGTGTAATTAATGCTGCATATGATGTCCAGAATAAAAGAGATGTGATTCACAAGATTTTTCTTCATAAGGATTGCGTTTAGCAAATAGGTTTGATTTTTCTTTGTTAAGAATGTGCAGAAACTGGATGTAAGTTGTTACACTTTCTTGTTTTGGCTTTGACTTTTACTGATTTTGGTTTTTAGTGGTGAAGAACTGTTGCCATGTCTTTAGCTGACTATTCAGCTGACTGAATTTGTCCCCACTCCCTACACCCAGCTGGCCTGTTCAAAATGGTGGGGAGAGTCTTCATTTAACCTTGCTGGTATTGATTAAACTGCAGTGCCTGATTTTTTTTTTTTAATTTTTTTTTTTTCTTCCTTTTAAAACCTGTTGAATGTATTTTTAAAAGCTCTGTGCTGGATGTCACAATTGCAGGATTTGAGCTAGTTTGTTTAAACAAAAAACCAACAAAAACTGGAAGTCTGCATTTTTTCTGCATTGTTATTTTTGCATTTATTTAATGGCAGTCATGATAAAGTCTGAATTATTTAGCGTTTGTAGCATGGAGTCAGCTGTGGATTCCTACAAGCGGAATTTTAGAGAGCTTAGAAGTGTTTGTAGAAGTTAGATAATGACAGTGCTTGGTGCTGAGCCCTGTCTGAAATTGGTAGCATATTAAGTAAAGGTATCGACATACCTGGTCTCTTATTTGGATCTGGTCTAAATGAGTCAGTGTTGCTGCCCTCTCTTCAGGCCTACTCATTAGACCTGTTCTCCCTGTACTCCAAATAGAAGGGCTAAAATCAAGTTAAATACATTTTCAGTTTTTATTGACTATTGAAATTGTCTTGTGTGGTTTTTGGTTTGGATTTGGTTTTGTATGGTTTTTGGGGGGGGGTGGTGGTTTGGATTTTTTTTTTTTTTTTAATATTAATTGCAGCACAGTCTCTTCTCGAGAGCAGTCAGGAATATGACTTCCTTCCTTCCGGGCTGTTTTTCAGCGCTGACAATTGTTTTCTAAATATTTGGTCCAGTCTGGCAGATTCACACTCCATCAGGCAGACCTGCTTCCAAATCCATTCCCAGAGCAGAAACTTTTCCAGAAGGTTCATGCAAACACTTACAGTTTCTTTCTTCCCTCAACTTCTGTCATACTGACCTTGTAAAAATAACTATTTGTGTTTAAATTTGAATTGTTTCTGTTTTGCTAATCTGCAAATTTAGGAGCAATCCTTAAGTTCTGTTCTGCTAAGCCTAGTCAGGACCTGACTCTTTGGGGCTGTAGGTGTAAACTAAGCTGAGGTATGGCCAGGGTAGGTGGGGATCTGCTGGCTGGGAAGACAGCAAAATCTTTATTACAGTTAGTGTTTTGAGGGTGTGTGTGGCGATTTGGTGTGTTTGTTTTTTAAGAAGGCCTTTGAAAATAGCATCATCTGTTGTACGCATGATGAGATACCTCCGTCGAAGTTGAGGCAAACAGCAGATCCTTGGCAATATGAGCTCAGGTTTAGTTTGCATTGTATGTTGCCAGATCCTTGGATGGATTTGCCACTGGAAAAGAAACATTATCTTCTGAATTCAGGTTGGCTAATCCTCTACTCAAAGTGGGCTTGCAGTGTTTGTAAAATAGGATATGCCATAGTCTTACATCATGTAGCCAGGATTATTATAAACAGTGAAATGCTTTCTAGTCTCTGCATGCTCATGTTTAGTTTCATGGGTTTTAGGATGACACTTCAAAAACAAGCACAGATATTCAATTTTTATTGCTGTAAGTGGCCTACAATACTAAGCAGACCCAGCCAAAATAAAATATTTACCAGTGTCTTATCAGGGGAAAAAAAGATTATTCTGAGTTCATGGGGATTCAGTATATTCCCTTGCAATTATATCCAGCTTTGTAAGAAAATCAGTAATTTATTTTGCTCAGGTTTTGGTCAGAGATCTGAACCAAACTTAAGAGTTCCCTGCAAGTCATGGCATGAGTTTTCTCTCCTTTGTGTTCAAATGTTGGGTAATCCTTAAATTATTTTTAAAAGTGTTTGAGGATATAGATTGTAAATAATGTCGGTGTTTAAGGTCTAGGGTGCTTAACAGTTAATTTTCTTCAGCATATAAGTATCATTAGGAAAAAACCCAGGCTATTTTAAGTTGTTTTTCTACTATCTTTTCCACTCTCTAATTACAGGCTAGATACAGGTTTTATCGTTTAGGTGGTATGATGGACTTTGGTCAATAAGAGCAGGAAATGACAAGGACAAATGTTTACTGTCTGCTACACCCCTCTGTTCCAATGGAAAAATAAAAGTAGGAACAAAACTTTTTTATTTTTTTCCCTTCATTTTCCTCTTTGTCAGATGGGTGCGAGTTCATTACAATGAAAATTAGTTGAAGAGGCTCCATTTGCAGTTCTTCTTATGAAGAACATGGGTACATCTAGAAAGACTAGATTTCTTTGAACTTGTGAGATCAGGAAAAAGTGCAGCAGTCAAAGGTATCTGTAATTCTTGTGGTGAATGTAAGATGTTTTATGATCACTGGCTCAGGGGGTTATGAGTTGTTTAGCCTGGAGGAGGCTGAGGGGAGACCTTCTGGCTCTGTCCAGCTCCCTGAAAGGAGGGTGGAGAGAGGTGGGGCCAAGGAACAAGTGACAGGACAAGAGGAAATGGCCTCAATTTGCACCAAGGGCAGTTGAGATGGGATGTGAGGAAGAATTTCTTTGCTGAAAGGGTTCTGAGGCATTGGAAGGGGTTGCCCAGGGCAGTGGTGGAGTCCCCATCCCTGGAGGGATTGAAGAGTTGTGTAGACATAGTGCTGAGGGACATGGGTTAGTTCGGGACTTGTCAGTGTTGGGTTCATGGTTGGACTCCATGAGCTTAAAGGTCTTTTCCCATCAAGGCAATTCGGGGATTCTGTGCGGGTAGTGGGAAAAGTAAGATGCTGGATGCTGAAAAGTGTGGGGGTTTGGGTTCTGTCAACGAAAGGAGCTTTGCAATGATCTTGTTCAGTGAGGAACACTAAACCATTGACTCCTCTGCAGCAATTCTGGGTGTCTTGCAGGGAGTCACAGTGGTAGCAGAGATTGTCTTGGTATCTTATAATGGCTAATCAAGTCTTAAGAGAAGAAAAGCTTTTTCTGCACTTCTGCAGCTGTTCACCAGTGCTCTGCTGGTATTGCAGGAAACTCCTAATTGTTCATATTGTCAGGAATGCTCCATCCCCCAACCCCACCATTGCAAGCCTGAGTTACTACTGTGCTGGCAGACAGCATACTTGGCACCAAGAATAAAGGCAGCACTAGAAAGATGTGTATTTAAGGAATCTGTAAGATGTATGTCAGGAGATGATTTCTTTAGCTGGAAGCCGGTGCCATGGTGGTGTTCTGTCTCTATTGAATAAACTGGCATTTAATTGAGTCCTTGGAAGACCACAGATCTCCTCTACTGGAAAAAGTGGGTGTCATAAGAAACTCCAGATATAGCCATGCTAATTCTTGTAAATCTCTCTGCTTCTTTCCATGCCCCTAAACACAGGGTTTGCAATCCCTAATGGGGTATGAAGGCACCGCATTGAAGTGGCTTTGCTTGGCACTGCGTTAAGACATTCTGGGGCCTTGAGCCATAACACAACTTGATTCTGGCACCATTGCTGCATTGCAGTTTGTGGAGAAGGAGGGTCCTCTTATCATACATGCAAAGTTAGGAGCTTTTTATCCTCCTAGGACGAGTAGCAAGACCATATTTTCACCATGGAGCACCAGGAGTTACATGCATGAGGCAGTATACTGATTATTATTACATTTTTTTAAAAAATAAATATTTTAACCTCCTTAGTTACCTTAAGACTTTTTAGATTTCACCCAAAACAACTGGGTGTGGAGTTAGGAGGTTACTGGGAGGTAATGTGCTGCTCAAGTGACTTGTTTCAGCTTTTTCCGCAGTTACGCAGACCACGTTTTACACTTGGTTGCTTTACAGTTTTTAATCAGGAGAACCACAAACTTGTCCTGTTTCAAGTACTGACTTACACTGTATAATTTAAACAACTGAACCTTTAGATGTTAGAATACAGTACTTGCACTTTAATCTGACTGTGAATCAGCTACCTTTGAATAGAGCCTTGAGGTCATGCTTTTTGGTCTTTGTCGGCTCAGTTGGACTTCTGACAGCTATTGAGAAAGTCAGAGGAGGGTTGGCTTTGTTTCCTCTGATCTGTTGAAGCTTTTTGTCTCTTCCTTACCTCATCTGGGGCAGTTGAGGACTTTATTTGGAGTCTGAAAAAAAGAGGATTGGGTTATTTGAACTGACTGGAAAACCCTGCTGGACTTGGGAGGTTTGGCTTTAAGGCTACCCAAAAGCTTGGGTTGGATCTAGGCTAACTAATTACCGGCAGGGCAGCTCTTTGCATGAAGAAATGGGTCTGTTGGTGTTTTGGAAAACCTTTAAGGGTTCAACTCCATTTAGAGTGTGTAAACACATAGTCTCCCTTACAGCTGGATGGATCAGCTCTCTGTTCGTGGCATTGGCATCTCTCGACAGCTGTGACTCGGGATGCGGAGGTAAGCAGTCCCTAACAAACGTTTTCCCAGTTGGTGTTGCCTGTTAGAAATCCCTGCTGAACGTGGCATTGGCATCTCTCGACAGCTGTGACTTGGGATGCGGAGGTGAGCAGTCCCTAACAAACGTTTTCCCAGTGGGTGTTGCCTGTTAGAAATCCCTGCTGAGGAGCTTGCTCTCGCCTCCTCCTGATTAGCCTGGACTTTGGTTAAAAGGATTGCTGCAGTGGTTGGCTTCTCTCTTGTGTCAGATACGGGGGAAGACTGGGTTTGGCTAGTAGAGGAGGCATATCAACAATTCCTGGAGTATTTTTGTTCCTGGTTCACGAATGGGAAGCAGTTCTAGTTGGTATTGTCCCTGTCAGGACATATTCTTAGTTATTAATGTTTAGCAGTAGGTTTTGCTTAGGTAAAATAGGTTAGAAATACCAAATAAAGGAAAAAGGGCTTAGTGTCAGCTATGTCTACATCAGCAGTAAAAGCAGCCTGTAGAAGTGGATTTGTGGGAGGAAGGTGTTCTGAGCACCCTGCGCATGCCCTGTGTGTGTTTACGTTGGAGTTTTTACGGTAGATCAGCTCTAGGTAGGTCCAGCGGACACAATGCCCCTTGGCTGCTGTTGCGTGCTGGGTGCGCTCATTGAGTGCCTCCTCTAATTTCATTTCTTCTGAAGGGAGTCCAGGTCGTATGCTCCGAGACCGTGCTGAGCTGCAAACCAAAACACAGGAGGGTGAGGCGAGTTAGGAGACTGGCTTCAAAGTTGCTCCCTGGTCAGAACTAAAATGGGGATGGTGACACATCCATCGTCAGCCCCGTTGAAACCCCGCGTGGCGCGGCGCGGCTGGACGGCCAGCTTGGCAGGGCTGTGTTCCAGGCTCCGGTTCAGTCTGGGCTGGTGTTTCTCTCCAAACCTTTGATCCCACCCAGGAAAGGAGCATCAGAGAGCAGATTGATTCTGTATCTGAAAGTTCTGCTTTGCTCATCAACTTAACTTTGGATTAGTATTTGAACTTGGAGTCTACTACCTTGACAAGCAGAGCCATGTTGCGGACACTGGGTTGCCTTCTCCAGCAACCAGATTTTGCAGCCATTCCTTGTTTTTCCTTGTTTTTCCTTGTTTTTCCTTGTTTTTCCTTGTTTTTCCTTGTTTTTCTCCCCTCCTTTCCCCCCCTCCTTTCCCCCCCTTTTGTCTCTTTTTTTCTCTCTTTTTCTGCTTTGTATCTTCATTAGGACTTTGGTATAGTCTCTTTTCTCAGCTCAGTCTTGTTCATCTCTTCAGTGATAAGACAGAAGATGTATATTTTATAAAGAGGTAGTTAATCTCGGTTTAGATAAAGGAGAACAGGATGTGTGTTGAAAAGGCACAGAAAGAAATAGGCAGTTTGGTTTCCAGTTAAGTATTTGCTCTGTTATTTAAGGCATTGCAGTGTACTTGTTGGCCTTGATTAAGACATCTGATTTTTTTTTTCGTTTTTTCTTTTTTTTTTAATCCATGAGGGGAAAAAGTTTGACATACCACCAAGGATGACTCTTCCTTTAAAGCTTCAGTTACAGATCTAGGTAGTTACTTACGGATCTCAGATTACATTTGAAAAAAAAAATGACTAAGAGGTTTATTTGATGTCTTTGCTGGAGACGTACAGCTTTTTAGTAGCTTTCTGAATGCATTTTAATAGCTTTTGGGCTGTTAAGTCCTAACTAACTCATGTATCCCAAATTTCAGTGAGGTAAGTCCATCAAATCCCTAGATGTGTTACGAGAGTCTTATGGCTGAACACTTGCATCTGACAGAGGTTTGTATTTCTATTATTTGCGTCTCTGAGGTCACAGGTAAATATTATCTCTGCTTTGTTTATTTTTTACTTCACTAGTAACATTTGCTCTAAGGAACGGTTACTTTCAGTGCAGTTCTGTGTCAATCCACCAGATGACACTTGATGCTTAAAGATGAAAAGATGAGTGGTCTTGCATTAAAAATTCTGTATTCCTCTGTGGATTTAGAAAATGAGTAAAATTTGGAACATTTTATTTCCAAAATATTTTCATATGGTATCTGTGTAATTTTAGGTGTATGTATCAGAAATGCTTACATGCTTTACTTGGGCTTTTGCTATGTGCCCATAAGGAAAAAAAAAATATAAAAGCTTTGAACAAAACTGTGCAGAAGATAAAACCACAATCATCATCACCTTCTGGTGAACTGTCAGTAGAAATGATGCTCTTGTTGAAGGAGAGGTCAATGGTGGGAACAGAGAAGGTGTGTTCTTACACTGTTACGCTCACTGGAGGGGGAGTGGTTTTGTGATCCATTTGCTGGTGAAGTCCTGGTGCCTCTGCAGGCTTTGCCACAGTACTGACAGAATTGCGAACACATAAATGGTTCAGACACAGCTTTGCCAATGCAAAATGTTCTTGAATGTGTACCCATCTGCACAAGCCAAGCTGTGATGGAAAACCAAGGGAAGGTGGTTCTGGTTTGTAGCAATGCAAAGCTGAACTCGCGGTACTGCAGCGGTGGGATAAGCCAGAGGATTAAAATCCAGAGTTAGCGTACATCTGCGGGGTGTGGTTTTGTGTGTACAGAAAACAGAGTAGACAAACGAGCCAGAAAATTTTGCTGTAGCAATATTTCTTTTTTTAAGTCAATAAAATAGTATGTTATAAAGGGTTCTGGGTGGTGGTTTTTATCAACCTGGACTCCCACCATCAGATACCAAATTTGGGGTGAGCACTAGAAGGCTCTCAAGTGATGAGAAAGGTGTTGCTCAGTCCCTTTGTGACAAGTCCCAGCGGCATGTACATCCACTGTATTTATCTCAGCAGTACTTTTGTACACATGTGAGAGTTTCTCACTGCCGCTCATCCTAAGAAGTAATTGATAATTAGAGGGAGGGAAGTATGAGATGGGTCACATTTAGCTATTCCAGTTCAAACCATGTGCTGTTTAGGAGGTTTATAGATGTGTAAAAAGGGTCAGTGGCTGGCTTGTGAGTAAAATGCGTAATTTCAGATTAAGTAACTCCCCTCCTGCCAAATAGCTTATTTTGTGGCAGCTTTTGCACTCTTCATGTCTTTTTCTTTACCCTCTGCTGAATATATTCTGAGGTGCTGTGCCGAAGCAGTGTGATCAGTTACACCGCAATTTTGGAAGTAATGTGCCTTACTGGTGGTTTTTAATCAAAAGCTTTAAGATTAATCTAACATTTTGTTGATGGTATCTTTGAAATACTACGACTTCAGTAGCTAGCACATGAACTGTGTTTCTTTTCCCAGTGGAGAACATAAATCCATGGCTGTGCTTTACTTGTTTTCCAGGGTAACTTATTTGTATTTCCTTTTTTATTTATTAAGCAGCTGGTTTGCATTGCTCAGCAAGGCATCTGCTTTGAGGGCCTCAGTCCTGGGATGCACTTGTGCTTGATGTGGCTGAGACCTGGCGTTAGTGGTTCAGGTGACTTTCTCAAAGCCACTTGACATTCTTGTTTCTCTTCTCTTGATGCCATTCGTGGTGATTAAAGGAACCACACTGTGCACAGACATTTAACAGAGGCATTTTCTATCTGACATGTCAGGGTATAATCCCGGGATTTGGGAATTGGACTGGGCTGACTGAAGTTAAAATTGGGCATTTCCTGATGGATTTTTTTTTCCCCACCTGTTTGGAAAATACCACATGACCTAACATAATTCCTCCAAAATGCTTTGTTCTTAAACATACACAGCATCCAAGATACAGGCAGAGGATTGGTGGTAGCACCCTTGGAGGTCTCTGCAGAGCCACCAGGCAGGGGCACCCAAGGCTTGTCCCGGCTGCGCTGCTGCAGCTGGGAGATTGCAAACCATGGGATGTCCTTGCAGTCCCGTGCACTCGCTGCTGTATTTTGCTCTTTGAAATTACCCTTTCTGATGAGCAGTATAAAGTCTGAGAACTTAGTTTTATGGGGAAATTTTGAAATCTCAAATTCAGTGCCAATATTTTTGTTTGGTTTATTTTTTAGTAAAAGTGAATTTAAAAAGCCAATCCCACCTGATAAACCTAGTCTACCTTGTCTGGTTTAAAGCAATATAACCTATTACTCTCTCTCTGGGCAACTAGTAAAGGGCAAAAAATCTGCAGAACAGGAGATGTGAAGGGGAATAAAATTTCTTGCTGAAGACCTGGGAATCATCTGCTTAGCAGATGTTTAAAATCAGTCTTGCAACTATTCCGCTTACAGATGTGTGTGTACTCATGGATTTAGGCACATTCTTGATATAATGACCGAGTTCCCCTGATAAAATCCATGATCAGTTAGTGACATTGAAGTATATTCTTTGGCAAGTACACCTGTGTTTGAAATCTGTCCTTAAGTTAATCTTGGGAAGATGGGAGATGGGTCATTTTCATTAGTGGCCTCCTGCTCAGGAATTCAGTTCAGTTTGCACAGTTGGAAAGATTGGGTTGCTTGTCTGTTCACAACTGCTCATTTTAAGGAGCTGCAGATTTATGCTACGTGGCCTACCGTGTACATTCTGTTTTGTTTTGTTTTCTTTTATTTCCCGTCCTTAAGTTGAAGAGAATATGGAGAAGACTTGGAGAATTGCTCATGGATATTGACCTGGCCTACTGGTTTCTTTCTAAATGATTGTAGGGGGAAAAAAAAAAAGGAGTGGGAAAGACTGGACACGTGGAGCTGTAGGCTCCACTCTGAGAGCAGACTAGGGTGGCAGGGTGGGTGTCTTCTGGAAAGCTGCTTCTCAGGGCTGGATTAAGAGCTGCTGGAGCTGAAGGAGGGCATGCTTGGGGAGCTGCAGTGTCTGTCAGCCTAGCAGCTCCTTTAGCTAAGGTCCAGGTTTGTAGTGTTCGGCATAAATGAACAATATTTTGTTATGGTTGCAGGATTTAAGCTGACTCTTGCAAGTCTACAACTCTGTGTGTTTCAGGTTATATATATATATATAGTCTTTAGCTCAGGCAGAAGTTCAAATGTCTAATTCAGTCAAAGGGTCAGTCTGGGATCAATTTGGAAATACAGTTAAGAACAGGTCACTTGTAAAGCTCTGTGGTCTGTCTGGGTGAGATGCTACAAGACCTGACTGTCGGGGTACCTCCATTTAGATGAGGGGTGGACAGCCCTAAACGCAGCTTGGAAAGCTCTCCAGTGTCAGGAGGAACACTAACCTTTGTGTTTGGAGGGTTGGCAAAATTGAATTCAATGATTGGTACTCTGTAATTTAAATCTGAGTTTTGCTTTGTCTTTTGTCCTGCACGAAGACTAAAAACACATCCTCACCTCTCTTCCCCTTTCCTTCACCCCTCATACCTGAGCAGCATGTTCAAATAGAGGAATTCCACATCTGATCGCACAAAAGCTAAGCTGGGATGAAATAGTTTACAGGCCATGAGATGCATTTGTCATGTTCCCTGCTGCCCTCCCTCTTCTCTTTCCATCTGTTCTCCAAATCCTTTGTTTTTCACTTTTTCCCCCCTTCTTTTATTGTAATGCTTCTAGTCAATTCTTTTGTTACTCTTTCCTTCCAGTTTTATCTCAAAACTCCATTAAAGAATTATACTGAAAACATAAAGCAGTAATTCTCAGACAAGCCGAACTTTTAAACTGTGTTTAAAGGAGGTTTGAAATTAGGCAATGGGTTTATGCATCCTTAATTAGAAGCAAAGCTAAGCAAGCATGACAAATTTATTGATAATAAACCTCAACCCTGATTAAACATCTGTTGAAGCTCAACTTAGTAAATTACAACAGATTGTTGCTGACTGAATTGCAGTTACTGGGTGTTTGTTGGGGTTCTGGAGGAGCCACATCACGATGTGTTTGGGGGACCAGTTATGGCAATCCTGGGGCTCTGTCTGCTTCAAGCATCCCTTGTCCTTCTTAAAATCAAAGCAACTTGTGTCATTAAAAAAAAAAAAAAATCCAGAGTCTTCTCAACCTGTACTACTGAAGGGAACAAAAGATGGTGCATAAAATGTAATATTTTTTTTTATTAAAGAGGATCTGAACAGACCCTGAAGGCAGGCAGAAGGCTGTAAGTTTGAAGGATGACAAAATATTTAGTTTAATACGAATGTGAGTTTACTTTTGCGGAATATGGCGTTTTACAGGTTGGAGAAGAGTCCAGCAGGACAGCAGTCACAAGGTGGTTTAGTATGGTTGGAAATAACCCTGGGGCTGCGGGTAATTTGTTTGACTCCACAGCATACACATTTTCTCCCTGTGGGAAACCTGGGTATTTCTTGAATATGGTGGTTTGCCTTTCCTTGCTTCACTTGTGCCCTACTTTTTTTTTTTTTTCTCTAATCCAACAGGTCTGAGTTACATTTTGTTTTGTTGTGTAACCAGTACAGTAGTTTTCCACCTTTTCCATACAAGGATCCTCTTTTTTCATATTCATTTATCAATATGGAAAGATATTTCCTTGAGAAAACGGGTTTCTTCAGCCAAGAACGCATTGCCAAATGTTTGTCTAAAGCATGTCATTAGCATGGATGAAACAAACGATAACCAGCCTAAATCCAAACCTTTTGGCAGCAAGCTAGAACAAAGAACTCTTTTGACTCTCTTGTGCCAGACGTTTAAACCCGTGCAAGTGACTGCGCTTACAAGAACAACATGCAGAATAGAAGCCCTGGGTGCCATAAAACAGGCGAGTTAGCACAGGACAAGAGGGTCTGGTAACTTTATTCCTTAAGCCAAGATGTAGTTTCATGGCTGTTTAAAAAAAATAAGAGAACAAAAGTAAATCTCTGAGCTTGTTCTGGGTCCAAAGCCTCTCAGGCCGGGCTCTTATCATGGAGCAGTGCTCCTCTGCCTCGCCGTGCCCGGTGCCCTGGCAGGGTGCTGCAGAACAGCAGCTGGCAAAAATCAAAGGATCCAGGCCCTTGATTTGTATTTCTTTGTCTCATTCCCTTAAGCAAAAACGTAAATCTCAGCTGGGAGGTGATTGAATTTCTGTAATTGATATATTATTTCATGTCAATAGAAATGTTACTTCATAAAGTGCTTTGGGATTTATTTAAAGACTTTTGTATAATAAGATTATCATTAAGCCTGATTAATTATGGATGAACACATTCTAGAATCCAAGATGAAGGGTCTAGAAACTACAGGTTTGAATTGATTGTAATTTTACAGGTCTTTATACAAGCACTGATTTTTTTAGATTGATGCAATACAGAAATTAATAGGAATGCACAGATTTATTTATTTTTTTAAAATCGTATCTATACAGTTGTAACTTTTGCCTTGATGTGGCAAGATGCACTGATTTGCCATGCCAGACAAGTGTGATGCTGCTGGTTCCTGGCAAAGAAACTAGGTCATTTGTACCTCTTAAGCCTTGTAGGGA
>NW_010292494.1:0-2167 GCF_000700745.2 Antrostomus carolinensis | reverse complement strand
TAACCTTTCTCTTTACAGCAAAGGATAAAATGAAGGGGAAATGAAAAAAAAAAAAAAAAGACTTTTGCTTTGTTTTCCATGAAAGCATACACATGTGCAGATAATTGCAAAAGCTGCAGAATAAAGCTTTGAATGCAAAAGCTTTTTTCGTAAATCAGAAGTAGAGTAATAGTCTGTACTAAAATTGCTAATACAGTCACGATCTCTTTGTTACTGTGCAAATTTCTGCAGAATAATTTCTCTAACACCATTTTTGTTGTTTTGGAATCAATTTGAAAACAGAATGAGAGAAAGCAGAAGACCTCTGTGTCCAGTTGTGTGTTTCTTTAGAGGAAAACAGTGTTATTCTGCATTCTGCCTGCCCCAGCAAGAGATGCTTGTGCCGAGCCTGAAACCAGCACAGAGGAGAAGGCTCTCCTGGTACGGGGTTCTGTCACCTTTACTCATGAAAAATAGCTATTAATTAAATTAAATTAATTCAATTAAACCTTTCACTTTCTTTGGCTAAGGCTGCTGTATTTTGGCATGTGGTTGAGAATTGGTCCCTGCGTCGAGCATCCCATAGTTACATATAGATCCTTTCTGTTCTGTGTAATATTACTTTGATATAAATCTGAGCCCACCTGCTTCTTTTCGTGTGCCAATGGATACCTTTGGAGCTGTGAAAGGAAATCCAGCGCTCTCTTACTTGTGGAGGACAAGACCTTTCCAACGTTAAACCTTGTAATGGCAGCGGTGGAATGACCCTGCTTCAGTGCAGCATGAAGAGGAAGCGTGTTCTTTGAAAGACTTGAAGTTTTGCTTGGAAACATGAATTTAAGGGAACAATTTCTTTGCAAATATACTTCCTGCTCAGTGCAAATAAATCTGTATGGTAGAATACTGTTATTTTTACTACTTCCATGACATACTATTATGGTAGTAACTTCTTTGTGTGGTGTCTGTTCTCTGCGTGCTCCTTTACAGGTTTTTTTCTGCAGAATTGCATATTCTGTTTGTGTTGGACCATGACTAATGGACGGATTTGCTTTCTGTAGCACCAGTGATGTTCTGCCAGTGTTTTAGCAGGGGATTCCCACAAGAATTTCCCTGCCTCTCCCATGTGCCAGTGAGGAGTTGTGTGCATCAAGAATACATGTACTTAATTTATTTACTTTGGGAGGTGGGAAAACAAAGGCTCCCATTTACTTTTTTGGGTTTGGTTTTTTTGTTTTGTTTGGTTTGTTTTTTTTCTGAAACACTACCAGCAGCTCAATAGCTGGTACTGGAGGAGGAGGCAGCCCTGTCACTGAGCGGGTAGGACTACCACTGTCCAGGAGTCCCTGCTCCAGTTCTCTTCCTGCTGTGAAACCTTGGCAACACTTTCCTTTCCGCCCCCCTGCCTTTTCTTTCATTTTCAAGCATTCTTTGTTTGCACTGTGAACAAAGACTGTTTTTAGTGAGTGTTTGTACAGTGCCCATCTCGCCAGGCTCTGCTTTCCTTTGGGATTTTTAGGCGCTTTTGTAGTAATAATAAAATTAAAACTAGACACTGTCAAACAAGCTGCTGTCAAACTATTCTCACCAAGAGCACAGGCTGGCGTTCCACGTCCCAGATCTTCCCAAAAATGTCTGAAGTCCACAGAAATGAGAGGGGATCTGATCAATGTCTACAAATACCTGAAGTGCGGGGGACAAAGGGATGGGGCCGGGCTTTTTTCGGTGGTGCCCGGTGACAGGACAAGGGGCAACGGGCACAAACAGAGGTCCCACACAAACTTAAGGAAAAACTTCTTTCCTGTGAGGGTGTTGGAGCCCTGGGACAGGCTGCCCAGAGAGGGTGTGGAGTCTCCATCTCTGGAGATGTTCAAACCCACCTGGACACTTTCCTGTGCAACCTGCTCTGGGTGAACCTGCTTTGTCAGGGGGGTTGGACTGGATGATCTCCAGAGGTCCCTTCCAACCCCACCATTCTGTGATTCTGTGAAATTCAGACAGCAGGTTACCTACATCATATGTGTACACATATTTAGCTAGTTGCAGAGATTCATTGTCTTCACTGCCCCTTTCCTGCCTTCCCCTCCCCACACCCTCCTGCACCCCTTGAAGCACATCCCAACGCTGTGTCTGGCTTCAGCACTGCATGGAGGAGACCATTGTTGAGGAAGTGTGGATTAGATGATCAGGT